>NW_027040747.1:3455000-3524703 GCF_037179485.1 Ochlerotatus camptorhynchus | reverse complement strand
CAGTGGAACTGTAGAAGTCTTATACCGAAACTTGACACATTCAAATTTTTAGTTCACAACTCACTTTGTGATGCATTTGCTCTTTGTGAAACATGGCTTTCTTCAGACACCGATCTCCCTTTCCACGATTTTAACATTATTCGCCTTGATCGAGCAGATTCGTATGGAGGGGTGCTTCTCGGGATTCATAAGCTCCATTCCTTTCATAGAATCGATCTGCCTTCCGTGACAGGCATTGAAGTTGTCGCATGTCAGGTAAATATTCGAGGTAAAAGCCTCAGTATTGCCTCAGTATATCTTCCTCCAAGAACTGCGATTTCTCGCCAAGGTCTCTCAGATATCTGCTCAGCTTTATCTGAGCCTCGGTTGATATTAGGAGATTTTAACTCCCACGGTACAGGCTGGGGGGAACTGTACGATGACAACCGCTCAACCCTGATATACGACCTTTGCGATAACTTCAATATGACAATTCTAAACACTGGGGAAGTAACACGAGTGGCCAAACCTCCAGCAAGAGAAAGTAGATTAGACCTCTCCCCTCAGTTCGAGTTCACTATCGTTGGATTTGCTCGTGGAAAGTAATTCAAGATCCCTACGGTAGTGACCACTTGCCAATCAAAATTTCTATTACCAATGGTTCATCTTCCACTCGCTCGGTTGACGTCGCGTACGACCTCACGAAAAACATCGACTGGCAAAAATTTGCGTCCGCGGTTCTCGGTGGTACTGATTCGGTTGAGGATACTCCCTCCGCTGGATGAGTACTCTTTTTTATCGCGACTTATCGTTGACTGCGCTCTTCAAGCACAGACGAAACGCGTTCCGGGTGTTTTCGTTCGCAAACGACCTCTCACTCCGTGGTGGGATAAGGATTGCACCGACGCGAACAGCGAGAAGTCCGCCGCGTTTAAACGCTTCCGCAAACACGGTAAGGTCGAGGATTTCGAGCGGTACACCGACCTCGAGAAAACTTTTAAGAGCTTGATTAAAGCCAAAAAACGCGGTTACTGGCGTCGGTTCGTCGATGGTTTGTCGAGAGAGACTTCGATGAGAACACTCTGGAATGTCGGCAGGAGAATGCGCAACGCGTCATCACCGGTCAACGAAGACAAGGAGTACTCAGACAGTTGGATATTCAGCTTCGCGCAGAAAGTTTGCCCGGATTCGGTGTCGGTTCAAACCAACGTTCGTGATAGTCCGTCGGGTAGTAACGAAATAGATTCCCCGTTTTCGATGGTGGAATTCTCACTTGCTCTCCTTTCATGTAACAATTCAGCTCCAGGAATGGATAGAATCAAGTTCAACTTGCTTAAAAATCTCCCAGATGTCGCGAAGAGACGCTTGTTGAACTTATTCAATCAATTTCTGGAGCACAACATTGTTCCGGATGACTGGAGGCAAGTAAGAGTTATCGCCATTCGAAAACCTGGTAAACCCGCGTCGGATTATAACTCGTACCGTCCCATCGCGATGCTGTCCTGTATACGGAAATTGTTGGAGAAAATGATTCTTTTTCGTCTAGACAAATGGGTCGAGTCGAATGGTTTACTTTCAGATACGCAATTTGGATTTCGGAGAGGCAAAGGAACGAGCGACTGTCTTGCGTTGCTTTCAACTGAAATTCAACTGGCCTATGCGCAAAAACAGCAAATGGGTTCAGTTTTCTTGGATATTAAGGGGGCTTTTGATTCTGTTTGTATCGATGTCCTTTCGGATAAACTCCACGATAGTGGGCTTTCACCAATTATGAACAACTATTTGAGCAACTTGTTGTCTGAGAAATATATGAGCTTTTCTCATGGAAACTCGACAACTTCACGAATTAGTTACATGGGTCTCCCCCAGGGCTCATGTTTAAGCCCCCTTCTTTATAATTTTTACGTTAAAGACATTGATGGTTGTCTTGATGAAAATTGCTCGCTAAGGCAGCTTGCAGATGACGGCGTTGTGTCCGTTATAGGGCCAAGTGCACCGGACCTGCAAGGACCATTGCAAGATACCTTAGACAATTTGTCTACTTGGGCTATGAAGCTGGGTATCGAATTCTCTCCGGAGAAAACTGAGTTGGTTGTTTTTTCTAGGAAGCATCATCCTGCACAGTTACAGCTTCAACTAAAGGGTAGAACAATCACTCAAAGTATATCTTTCAAGTATTTAGGTGTCTGGTTCGATTCCAAATGCACATGGGGAAAACATATTGCGTATCTAAAACAAAAATGCCAACAAAGAATCAATTTTCTTCGTACAATTACCGGAACTTGGTGGGGAGCACACCCGGAAGATCTTATCAGGTTGTATCGAACAACCATCTTGTCGGTTCTAGAGTACGGTAGCTTCTGCTTTCAATCCGCGGCGAAAACACATATCTTGAAGCTGCAACGAGTTCAATACCGTTGCCTCCGAATCGCGCTTGGCTGTATGCACTCGACGCATACGATGAGCCTCGAAGTACTCGCGGGTGTTCTCCCACTGACAGATCGTTTCGCTGAGCTGTCTTTCCGGTTCCTCATCCGTTGTGAAGTATTGAATCCTTTGGTAATAGAACACTTTGAGAAGCTGCTCGACCAAAATCCTCAAACAAGATTCATGAGTTTGTACTATGAGTACATGACGCTGGAGGTTGGTCCTTCTTCATTAATCTCCAATCGTGATTGCTTCCAAGCCTTCTATAGTTCCTCTGTAAATTTTGATCTGACCATGGTGCAAGAAATCCATGGAATACCAGATCACCATCGGTCGATGGTTGTTCCCTCAATTTTTGCAATCAAGTACCACCATGTAAGTAACGATAAAAGATTTTTCACAGATGGGTCAACCATAAATGCTTCCACTGGATTTGGTGTATTTAATCAATTTCATAGCGCCTCCTATAAACTGCAGAAACCATGCTCCGTATACGTTGCGGAACTCGCAGCTATATTTTACGCAGCAGAGCGAATTGCCTCACTACCTTCTGACCATTATTTCATTTTTACGGATAGTCTTAGTTCATTGGAGGCTATTCGTTCAATGAGGCCGATGAAGCACTCCTCGTATTTCCTGCCTGAAATACGATCTAAACTGAGTGCTTTATCTAACTGCTCCTATACTATCACCTTAGCTTGGGTCCCATCTCATTGCTCAATTCCGGGTAATGAGAAAGCGGACTCATTGGCTAAGGTGGGCGCTATGGAAGGCGATATTTTTGAGCGACAAATCGCCTTCAACGAATTTTTCTCCATTGCTCGTCAGCAAGTCCTCATCAGTTGGCAACACAAATGGAATGATGGTGAATTGGGAAGATGGTTACATTCTATTCTCCCACAGGTGTCGAACAAACCATGGTTCAAAGGGTTGGACATGAGCCGCGACTTTATACGCGTTATATCAAGGCTTATGTCCAATCAGTGCTCGTTAGACTCGCACTTCTATCGAATTGGGCTCTCAGGCAGCAATTTATGTGCGTGTGGCAGTGGTTATCACGATATCGAGCATGTTGTTTGGTCGTGTACCTTACACCGTGTTGCCAGATCTGAGTTATCCACATCCCTCAGGGCCCGAGGAAAACAACCCGCGATACCCGTTAGAGATGTCTTGGCGAGCCGAGACCTTGACTATTTGAATTTAATTTATGTGTTTTTAAAACGGATAGATTTGAGGATTTAGAAGTTAGTGTCATCTTGTGTTTTCCCAAGTTGTTAGCTACCCATCGGTGTACCCCCATGTTTGTCTTTTTCATCAGAGTGTCGCCTAGTTCGAGATCAAGAGCACATTGCTCTCCAAACCTTGTGTTCACAATCCCTACCCTGCCATCCATTTGTTACAATTTGTTACCCCTAACCTCGAGATAGCCGCGAGTAATCGGCCCCCGCTTTACTAACGTTAGTTTTAAGTAATTTTGTTATCTAAACAATGAATATCGGCTCCGCAAAGCTACAGCAAATGAGCCTGGAAAAATAAACGAATTATTAAAAAAAAAAAAAAAAAGAAGCCTCTTAGATCTATTTTGAGATGTTGAGTATTAATGTTCATGACCTAAAATAATCTTCTCATCAGGTCAAATTCACGAAAAACTTCCAAGATCATCAATCCCTAGAAAGCAAAAGAGGCCCCTGACCTGGAAAAAATCAATGTAACTTGGATCTTTTAATAATGAAAACTCAATATTGCCGTTTCATGGACATCATGCTATATTAAAGTTGATAATCTGACGCCAATTGCTAATTTTTTTTTAATTGAAAATATTTAAACAAAACATTCTGTCAGACGGTGGTTGTTTCCAGAACTTCATATGATGTAAAATACGAGGCTACTTTGTTCATTTTTGAGTAAATATGAGCAACTCAAATTTACTCGCAGCAAATATATTTACTCTGAGTACAGCTGTCTTGCCCCTTGCTGAATAGCCATAATAAACCATTCCATTGGCGTCTTGCAGTGAAACTTTTCCAAGATTTCGCCACCTACATTTCGAAGTGAGAACTACTAGAAGGAGGATAGTTTCCAAATTCTCCAAGTAAAACAGACGATTTTTGGGGCAAATCGGTCCATAAAGAAAAACTAATAATTCCCGGTGGATACTTTTGCTTGAATCGTGTAAGAAAACGTGTTTGCAAACTAACTGTTATTATTTCGGTATGGATCGGAGATGTTTTCATGGAAAATTATGCATAACAAGTTTGCACCCACAGGGAGAGGTTACCTCCTGCGCAGCTGCATTTTTCGGAAAATGGTGAATATGTGCGATTTCCACTAGGATAAAAGTGGAAATTAAGTGAATTTACTTAGGAAAGATTGTATCATGCTGGTGATAATGAAAATGGTTGTATAGGACGCCAATATTCGATAAATGTTCATTTTAGCCTTTTTTAGGTGAACAGATTGATACTCACAATTTTCGACGGAAAACGCAACGGAACTTGATTTACTCAACACGCACCATACTATAAAATGGTGCTAGATGGTCTTCAAAGTGATAACAAGATGACAAATCATCTTTATTTTGAGTAATTGAGTAATTTACTTCTGTTTACCATCATATTTACGATGCAGCATTGATGGAGCCGTGAAATGAAATGAATATATCTTATGAAAGTTCACCTGGAAAAGTCAAAGATGCACATCAGTCTGATCGTAAAAACGTTTTCTTCTTCAATTCGAATGTTATATTGGAAGGATTTCACGTAGGCTTGATGAAAATTATGATTTAATGCTAATTTTCACGAATTTTATATGCAGTCTGTCAACATTATCATCATCATGCAGTGGCGACATCTGCGTTGAGCTTTTGCGGCAATCTTCCAATTAAGGATATAATTTTTTTTAGCCAAACATTGGTTTTCATCCTTTACCTATATTCGACACAGCTCTGATAGGGATGCATATGCTTCCACCTCGTTTGTCAGCTCAGATCAGCAAATGACATTCGATAGAATTATTTACATCGTCGTTTTGAATGATTTGCGTTACGGGGCTGAACCAATACCATATGCATTTCCATTTAGTATGACAGTCATTCTGCAGAGAGCATTACGCATTTCAACCAAGGGGGGGGAGGTGGCTGTCAAATACGAACAATCGTCGCCTACCTCGCATAACTGGTTCCAAACGTAAACAAGCCATAAGAAACCTACAGCGATTGTTTACGTTTGGAGCCAGTTTCATACAAGAATGATCAGTAGGCTGATTTGACAGCACGTCCCCCCCCCCAAATTTCAACCGAAGGCCCTATCCCTTCTCATAACAATTTTCATCCTGTTTTCTCAGAGCAGTGGCAAGCGCGTAGGCAACATGTTATACAGTGACAGCGGGCCCAGCACAGCAAAATATGTTATTTGAGCCCGGGACATGCTGCCTACTGTCAAACGCTGCTGTTGGTATAGGCCTTGTCACTGGCCTGTGTTTTCTAGGGGAAAATCATCTGATTTCAAAACAACCGTCATCCGCTGCAGGTACACAGCAAAAAAAAATGTAATATCGATCAATGTAATTCAAGCTGATGTATGAAATAATGATGTAATAGCAAAAAGCAGATACAATATTACATTAATGGATGTAATTTTGCTCGCAAAATCGATGTACATCGCACAAAGTTATATTACACAACCGATGGATTGACCTGGTTGCAGCAGTTTGGATGTAATATTCAACAAACTTTTTTTTCTGTGTATCATGTTCAAACGATGTTCTCACATAGACATATCCACTCAGCGATATTTTCAGTTGCTGGGGGGGGGGGGGATTGTTTTGATTTTGTTTTGTTTTGGAAATGAAAATTGTCTGCTCCGGATTCAACCGGAGCAGAAAATGGTTTAACACCATTGCCCTAAGCAATTTCTTCTTACTTTTCTGCCCATTTTGAGTGAAACATTAACCCGTTCTCTAGGACGTTTCCTCCAACATGGTTAAATTTTTTTCTAAGTCCAGGATTTTGCTGACTGAGTGGCTTTTACTCAGTTTGACATTTCTCGTTTACTCAGTTTTTGACAACTCGATACATCGGACGAAAGTGAGTACGATCGACTTACCCGGTGAGTAAACTGTAGTTAGCGTGTGCAGACAATTTTCATTTCCAAAACAAAACAAAATCAAAACAAACCCCCCCCCCCCCCCAACAACTGAAAATATCGCTATTGGCATTGACGCTGTCCAGACTGGAGAGTTATAACATGTTATAAAAGGTTGTCAAATAATTGCAACACAGGAACCACCATCAAGATAGCGCTATAACATGTTATAACTCTGTAGTCTGAACGTACTATTACTCTTTACTCCTATGGAGAAATCTCATATGTTACTGCCAGTCTATGTGTGAAACATGGCGGACTTTTTCTTATTCTCTCACTCCAAGGTAAAACCCCTTAAGGAACTGTCAAAATGTGTGTGAAGAAACGTCACTTCGGGACTCGTGTCAAGGCGAATCCATTGGCGTTGACTGCGACTCTGTAGTTCTTTACTCCTATGAGAAAATCCATAAGCAAACGTCAGACTGTGCGTGAAACATGGCGGACTTTGTACTATCTTTTCACTCCACCGAAAATTCTCATAAGAAACTGTCTATATTTGCTGAAAGAGAAAATTTTTCGACGGTGCCGTCAACGCCAATTGTATCTGCTTTTTGCTATAGAGTTCTCCAGATGTACAAAAGTGTGCGTGAGACCACGCGCTACCTTTTTAAGTAGTTGTGATATCGCGATACCTTTTTGTTTCTTCTTCTTCTTCGTTTGTACGTATGGATGTTGGATTTTAGTGTTCGTGAGATTGCGCTTGGAGATCTCTATTACATCATTATTTCATACATCACCTTGAATTACATTGATCGATACTACATTTTTTTGCTGTGTACTTCGATAATATCCAATGTCAGTTAGCAAGGAAAATTTCCTACGAGACGTGCATTTTTCGAATCATTCGGAGGTCAATGAGTTTGGCTCGATTAATAAAAACATGCTTTGATGGTGTTTTCTATATTATTCATAATAACACACATTTACATATTATTTAAAATCAATATGTGCAGTCAGTCTAAGCTAGATTATTTAAAATCCCAGATATTCCTTGATCTTTCCCCAAACCCCCGCGGTTCCGTTGACGATGTTCCCGACCGTTGTGTTGTTTTGGTTACTATCGAAACCAGCCGCAACCTCGTTCTTGATATTGTCGTAGAGTTGAACCGTTTGATTACCAAGCCGTACCACATCCGGATTGCTGTTGATCTTTTCGATCCCTTGGTTGATCTGATCTTTTGCTGTATCGTAATAGCCTGAGGTTTTGTTGAAAAACTTCAACACATTCGGATCATGCTGCTCTTCGTTGTAGTACTCGACAGTAGCATTTCTCGTCACGTTGAATAAACCACCGGTCGCTTCAGAAATTGTGTCCCAATTCACCCATATAACGAATGCCGCTACCAACAAAAAGACCAACACCAAGACAACCCTGAGCAGCGAACTGAACAGATGCACACAACAATGGGAAATTTGGACTAGGCACGTTCCGCATCCATAGCAACATCCCCGGCAACCGTTGAGACAAACTCCACAGGAAACAGCACTGGCCCGACCTACTTGTCCACAGGGTTTCCCCAGGCAATAGAAACAGCTAATGCACGTCCGGATATCCAGCGCCCGTAGTGCGCGTGTACTCATCCTGATCAGAGCTGCCAGGTGGTTTTATAAAAAATCTGTATCCACTCTATTAAAAAATCTGTATTTTCTGTATAGACGATTTTTTTTTAATTAATCATGTTTTGTTGTTTTACAAATACAGTGCATACAAAATAACCATAAAAAGTGCTTAACCACCTATTCGGGCTATCGTACTAACCATACGGGATATAATTGCTCCATTTGTGATATCGTCCGTACTTATTTATAAGAGTGATATGAAGCCGTTTGAAAATGTATGGAGATTTTAGTTTCTATTCATTATCTTCCTGATAAGCAGTTTTAAATGCAAAAAAGTGCATGAGTTCATTACTATTTGATATTTTTAATTTAGATGAATACAATTAATTACATAATTTGTGTGGTAGTTTCACCGAAAAGTCGAGAGATGTCGCCCCGCCAGTGCTGGTAAAATCATTTTTGCAGTATGGAGAATATCAGAAAATCCGCAATTTCTTACGAAATACATTTTCAATGCAAGTAAAATGTTTACGAGTTTTAGAGATGAACCAGCCTAAGGCTGAAAGTCTCGTTAATAAAGGAAAAAAAAATGTTTACGAGTACTTGTATTTGTACCATTTTAATGTGCTCGGGCACTTTTCTTGTATTTAACATACATGCTTATATTGGAAATATTCAATTAATACTGTAAATCCCCATACAATCTCAAATCGTTTACTACCAGCTCCATATGCATCCGAAAGCGGTTGGTCATCTGGTTGTGAATGCTGTCAAAAACACCATAACATGATTAATTGTCGATGGAAATTTGATAGGTTCCCGAGCAGAGGGTGAGAACAAAATGAAAACAAGAATTATGTTGTTTTCATTATTCCTGATAACTCAAATTGATTTCATTTTGATGGAGTTGATGGCTAACAGAACAAAAATGAGAGCTAAAAGATATGCGAAGAATATCAAAATTATAACATATATTGATATTAGTGAGAACTGCTTGATAACTTATTTTGATATAGATTTTTTTTTCTCAAGCATTTTATAAAAATCTGTGATAAATCTGTATTCTGTATCGGGTCTGTATTAAGATTAAAAAATCTGTATAATACAGATAAATCTGTATAAATGGCAGCGCTGATCCTGATTTATTTGTTTTAATTTGATGTTGGCACAGTTGAACGACACATAAGCGAGATGCACGGAAGAAAGTGATCGACTGATAATAGGATTGGGCGATTTTGGACCGATCTTTGGAAGATCGATCTTTTTCATCTCGATTTCCGATTTTTCGGATCGATTCTTTGTCGACGAAAAGATCGAAAAAATCGATTTTTTCTTTCGATCTTTTCGATCTTCAAAAAAAAGGTTTAAATTTTCTAAGTGTATTTACGAATATATCAACATTTGAAATGTTTGCGCTAAAGAGCCTGAATTTATAAAGAGACGACAAGTCAAAATTGGTACAATCGATTATCTGTCAAAGTCATAGAAAAAGTTGGAGGAACAGAATAATACATTTTGATTGATTAATCATTAATGATTCAAAACTACCGAAAAATGGAAAAAAATATTACCGAACTGGATCAACACACGCTTTGACAGTGAGCAAGTGTGACGTTCGTTTCCTCTTTGTTTTCGTTTGCTCGTTGCTTTGCGTGCTTTTTATTCAAAGAAAAATTTCTAGCCGGTGATTTAATTTAATATTATAAAGGAAATAATTTCCAACGTACCAACGGGTACCGACGTAAACAAGCGTATTCAAAAAAAAAAATCAAAAGATCGATCTAACAATGGTCGATTCTTTGGTACCGATTTAATCAGTGGATCGATTCTAGAGCCAAATATAAAATTGATCCATCAAGATCGATCTTTCTCTGAAGATCGTTCAATCCTAACTGATAAAGCTGATAAATCGTCAAGTTCAATGAATCCGATCGACGTTGTCAACTTGTCACTCCCAACATAGATTACCCAATTTTGGGTAGGTTCAGTTTTGAAAGATCTGGGTGGATTCTACCCAAATTTGGGTAGTTTTGAAATAGCGTGCATTATATACTATCCAGCTTTCCATGCTCGGTAATGGCCAATGAGTACAGAGAGAGGTGGCGCAGATCGTGAAATAGGGTTGTATTAGTAAACCAAAAATCAACGTAAACGCAAGTAGTGACGTCACTACTTGCGTGTACTTGCGTGTATCGTACAGTGGTTGTGTGAGTGATTGCTTCACCTCGGTAATCCAGCTCATTGGAGCAAAACCACCCAACAGGGGGTAGTAAAGTGTGGGAACCCAACGTTGAGTATAATCATAGTTACCTACTGTTGGGTACAACTAACTTACTTTTGGTTAAAAAGCCAGTGGAAAATTCCATACGAACTGCACACAAGTAAATGAAAATTACTTTGAACCGCTTTACCTACTTTTGGGTTCCTGCACTATTGTGCCGAGATGAGTGAAAAGAACTTAATTTTGGGTACTTTTTTCTAACCGTGTATAGATAGATCTATCCAGCTTTCCATGCTTGGTAATGGCGGCCTGTTTGTATGAATAAATGTATCCTTCACTGTGCTTTTTGACACTAACTGGAGGGCGTATGTTGTTCCATTTTCTTCTGTTCCTGGGAGAGGGAAAGGGAAGGGGTTGAAATTCGAACATCCAGATAGTGTCAAAAAGCACAGTGCAGGATACATTTATTCATACAAACAGGCCGCCATTACCGAGCATGGAAAGCTGGATAGTTATAACTAGAGTCGGTGTATCCACCCGCATAAACGCGAACCATAAATTGACCTTACCTAAAATGGTTAAAAATTGTTTATAATCCCTGCTAAACTTTAACTGAAATGGTTATGGAACTTTACATGAACGTTTAATGATAAAGTTTCAACCTTATGTATTATGGTTTTTTGGAACTGGACCTTACAAATAATGGGTTGTTAAGAACCATTACCATTCAAAATTCTTGTTTTCTCCATACATTTTCGGAAAGAGAACTATATTAGAAACTTTTAACTTATGGTTTGAGAACTTTAATGGTAATGGTTATGGTAGTCAGTAAGGTCCACGAATGGTTTTGTAACACTATTGTTTGATAAGATAATTTGACAAAATCACTGATATAATGATTCACTACAGCCGCAATTTTTTGTTCTAGCTAGAAGTCATTTGAAGTTGTTGTAGAAGTCCTCTGTTGCCAAGTGAAAAGAAAGGGAATCCTTCGAAAACCGTGATGCGAGTTCAATTGTTTTTCTCTTGGCGTGACTCATTATACACCGACTCTAGTTATAACTAGAGTCGGTGTATTGACGAGTGCACGGATGGATTTGAGTTCACTCACTCGAAAAAAAGTTACACAACAGCGGGGCCCTGTTTACTAAAAATGAACACATATATGTTCATTTTTAGTAAACAGGGCCCCGCTGTTGTGTCACTTTTTGTCGAGTGAGTGAACTCAAATTCATCCGTGCACTCGTCAATAACGTATAATGAGTCACGTCAAGAGTGAAGCTAAGTCTACCTATTGAACTGTCAAACCGGCTACCTATCGTGCAAAGTAAATAAACATTACACAGCAAAAAAAAATGTAATATCGATCAATTCAAGCTGATGTATGAAATAATGATGTAATAGGCCTTTTTAATAGAAACTAAACGATCGATTCAACCTCTGGTGGTGAATAGGAGAACGTCAAAAAGAGTGTTGTGAGCATAAATCTTTGCATTGAGACATAGGAAGCGGAACACTTTTTTACTTTTCCTGATAAATTGCTTCATCTAAGATGCTGCAAAACTTAATCTACAGTTGAAAAATTTAATTCTGTAACGTTTTTGAAAAGATCCTGCTGGTGTTCAGGAATATTTTTGTTGAGAAAATGGAAAATTAGAAAAGTGCCTTAGGGGTTATGATCTTCCGGGTTTCTTGTGTGTGAATAGTTAGGTGCAAATCAGTTCAGATTTGTGGAAAATCGTACAATAAGACAATTACCGATGGAAATTGGCAAGATTTTGAATGAAAAATGCTGTTATTTGCGTTCTTTCCGTTTTATTTTGCTTTACCCTCAACTATTCAAATAATTCCAAAATATGTATGTTTATTTTAAACATGAGAAGCATGTTTAAAATAAACATGTTTATTATTGTTCGCATAGATGTCAAACCAAACAAAAATAAATACGTATACGTATACGTAAATATACACAGACTCTATACACTGAAAAAAATAGTATGGTATCACGTACCATTGAAATGTGTTTAATTATACCATGACAGCTTATAGTGAAATCAACCGATATTTCTTTCAATTCTATTATGTTTTTAACTTATTTACTATGCTCCCCATAGAATTTCATGTAGTATTATTAATTACATTCATGGTTAAAAAATACTTCAAATTTACCATGTTACCTTGAGAATATGGTAACATCAACAAAAATGCTGTTTGGTTGGAAAACAAAACGATTACTATTTCATTGCTCTGCTAACCGTGGTAATCACAGATTATTGCATGATCGCCATTTTTTTAAAACTCATTTGACAAGTGCGTATCAGCGGGTATTTTTCAGGTTGATTAAAGTTGTAGCTAAAGTTGAACTATTAGATCATTCCTGGAATCATTGTTGTTGTGGAGGTAAAACTCATTAAAGGGAAACAATTTTAATTTAAAGAAGGTTTATTTATGTAGAAGCAGACGAAATACCGGAACAGCAGAATTTTCTCGATCAGGAGCTTGATCCATCTGTTTATGTCAATTGGTAATCAGGAACTATTATTGAATATATAATTTTTAACATTAGATTTTTGACAGGCTTTGAACCATATAGAATAACGGACACAAACATGCACTTTGATAAAAGCGTCGTGATCTGACCGGCACCTGCAATCCTGCTAAATCTCTGGATCAAATCACAACCATTGCTCAACCAGGACCATTCAGTGTGTGTATGTTGTGCAGAGTATTTCAAAATAAATAAATTATGCCTATATTCTATATTGCTTCTCAGAACAACTTTTTTTCTGAGATTTCAATTTAATAGAAATTTTCATAAATGATGATATTTTTATTTGATTGGAATCTACAAAGAGGTCGAAAGTCTCAAATCAATGCAATTTTATTTTCACAGTAGAAATTACTACATAAATATGGTTAACAATACTGTTCTCAATAGTAGTAGAATTAACTGAAATTTCGTTTACTACAACAATAATTTACGTTGTAGTTGATGCAATCATTTTTGTTTTTGTTTATACTAGAAGAATGGTTCACCGTACTACGCCAACGTTTGTGACGCAGCATGGTAACATCAACAACAGTTGTATTCATTTCAAATACAATATTCGTTCTACCGAAATTTAGTGGTATTTTGTTTTCATTTTTAACCTACGAAATAGTAGTGGTTACCATGGGACTGTTTTCAGTGTAGAGTTCATAGTTCATATAGTTCAAACCAAAGTCAATTAAGATTGGGCGATCTTGGATCGATCTTTGGAAGATCGATCTTTTGACGTAGAACTACGTCTTTGTCGACTATACTGGGGTGCAAATCAAAAAATATGTGTGGTGAAGGAGTGTTAGGTTTTGAACGCTTGTAACTTTGTCATTTATAGATGAAATTAAAATCCAAATACGCCAATCGATAGGATATTACATTACAAACCTTCTGAAATAAATATGTTTCCGATTTTTCTGTAATTTAACTTTTAAAAATGTCCAAATGATAATTTTATCACTGTTTTCATGAAATAAGCCTTTTTCCCTATCCCAGTCATCATAAACGAATACCACTTGGTTACACATCATTCTGCTTGAACCTGAAAAAATATAAATCAGCGCTGCTCTCCTGTCTCTGCTCATTACCGCTTCGGACGGCGTGGCACTAGGTCCTGCAGCAAGCAGGACCAAGTCAGCGGCTAAAGGTGGATCACGGCGTGTCCACCACAATGAGGAATGAGAATGACAAAATATGCATGTTACACCCCATCCCCCTTAACAATAACCCGAAAAAGACATGGATTTTGGCGATCACTTTTTTCCGGGAAATAAATTTTAAACAATCCACAATTATTAGGAAAAACAGGACTTTTTCCCTTAATTTCTTCCCACACCAACTTACAAATTTGAAAAGAAAATTGCTTGAAAGACATTCGATGATATTAAGTTGGTGAATTACACACAGCTGATGGTAAAACATATCAGGTACCTCTATATATGTAACTATACTAACATCCAAAGTCCATCCTTTTTTACATATTCTGCATATTCTGCTCCGCCCCATTCATAAAAAAAAGGGCGGGAAATCCTGTCAGGTGCGGTTGCAAATCGTTCTGCTTGAACCTGAAAAGATATAAAACAGCGCTGCTGTTGTGCCTCAGTTCATCCAACATTGCCTTCAAGCTACAGACCGATCAGCCTCCTTTCAGCGCTGAGCAAATTGTTCGAGAAACTCATTTGTCGAGGAAAATAACATTCTCCTTCCGGAACAGTTTGGGTTCAGAAATCACCAGCTAGTAAGGGTGATGAATAACATCCGAAGTAACAAAGCTGTATCCAAGTCCACAGCCATGGCCTTGTTAGACGTTGAAAAGGCGTTTGACAATGTTTGGCATGATGGATTTGTGTACAAGCTTTGTAACTTCAACTTTCCTTTACATCTTATTAAAATCACTACGCAAAATGGATGTGTGTCATGCATTTTTGCCTATTATTCTTTATCTTGAATTTTACAAGTATTTCAATGTTTCGGCTATAGTTCAATGTTGGTTCAAGTATGTTTCCTGGAAATTCAAATGGTGGATCCTAAAAAAGCCGTTATATATTTTGGAGTAGCACCCCAGTATAGTTCACGAAGACACGTTGATTTTTTTCAGTAGCTCAATCGTTGATTTTAAATTATGTCTCTGAAGCAGAGAAGAGAGTGATGGTTGCATTTTATGATCACGCAACAGACAGTTGTTTTCCTTATCAGAAGACGGTACTTTCAATATTGAACAAAATGTTGGTTCATATGTCAGCGAAGTAGGGGAGGAAGGGGTATAACTATCATACGGGTTTTAAGCACTTCTTTGTTTTCTTATTTACATAATATCATGTATCATCATTATGTAGCTAACAGCGTGTTCGTAGTATGATCCAAAATAGAAAACTGTGCTTTTCTCAAACCAATCGTTTGGTTTCCAATAAGTAGGTGCTTAGTACAACATTAATTGAAAATAAGGGGGATTCAGTTATTGAATTTCACAGTCCAAGCAAAAGCTCGTATACAGTTTCTCCACCTGTTCAATGTTTTGATAGTAAGCATCATAGTTAAGGTAAAGTGAATATTCACTGGGGTGTTTCGTACTAGTTGAACCCTTCGACCCCATCGCTGGTTGTCAAGGTGATCACACCGTGATCCACCACTAAGGGTGTTTACATCTGTGCGGATTTGCTAGCGGTAGTGTACTAGCCAACTATCCGCATAGATGTAAACACCACATTAACCGCTGACTTGCTCCTGCTTGTTGCAGGACCCAGTGCCACGCCGTCCGAAGCGGTAATGAGCAGAGGCACTGTTTTATATCTTTTCAGGTTCAAACGATGTTCAACCAAGTGGCGACTTCAATTAGATTATGGTGACTGGGTTTGGAGTTTATTTCATGAAAACAATTACCATTTGTACATTCTTCAAACGTTTTTATTCCAGCAGATTTGTGGAGTAATATCATATCGATTGGCGTATTTGGATTCTAATTTCATCTATAAATGGCAAAGTTACAAGCGTTCAAAACCTAACACTATTTAACCACACATCTTTTTTTGATTTGCACCCCAGTATAGTCGACAAAGACGTAGTTCTACGTCAAAAAATCAGAAGTTTTGGCCAGATATCATATAAAAGCATAGCGTAAAAAATGTAGAGATATTCACCCCTATTCTGTATTTCGTTTCGAACGAAATTCTCATACAAAAAAATATTTTTTTGTATGAGAATTTCGTTCGAAACGAAATACAGAATAGGGGTGATTGTTTGTGAAGAGAAAAATAATACAAATGTTCGGTGGCAATATAGTTGCCACTAACTTAGAAAGGGTTAACGAAAAACATTCAAAAGCTGCATGTTTCCGCGATGCCTGAAGTATATAATTCGTGCTTGGTGGGATCACAACTACATTTCGAATAATAGTCGATGTCATCAGAAACCGATATCAACAGAAATCCGTCGATTCTACATACTACGAAACAACGGAAACAACATTTTCAGGTAAGCGCTAGATTTGAAGGATATTGTAACAGTGGCAGTCACTGGTTCTCATGGCCGTGGAGTCTTAACAAAGAAGCAAAAGCAGCAAACCGAAATTTGACCTGGGCCCAAGAGTGAGTCGCTACTACTCTGATCAAAACAATCAAGGATTTCTTTTAGTTCTACGCAACTTGCAAACTGCCATCCCCCTAAAGATGTAAACAAATAAGTTTATTAACAAAAATATCTGTTTTTACCAGTTTTAGGGTCCGTCTCGCGTCGGATTCGAGCACAACATTACTCCAATAGACTGCCTTTTCGCTGCCAGTTTCATAATGCCAGTTCAGCGGCGAACACTTTTTCCTCATTTTTCTATAATATACTGCTGTTGTTCTGATCAACTCTTTATGTAGATAATATCTGCTTGGAAGAATATCGTATGTAGAAAAACAAAAAAATACAACAGATTGTAGTTTAACGCGCACGTCCACATGTGGAACATTTGCTTCGGAGATAGTTGTTGAGTGTATATACTTTAAATGTCCTGTTCGATAAACATTTATTTGTAAAGCAATTGTTGTAACTGACCGTTTCACAGGAATTCTAAATTCGGTTGGTAAAAGCATTAAACTATGATCTTCTTTTTTCTTTTCTTTTTTGACTAAGACTCATGTTATTCTACTAATCATAAAAATAGAGACGAGAAGGAGATTTTGAGCAGTTTCAGTTCTCATAGTGAAGAAACACTCTGCCTGTTTAGCATTTATCACCGTGTTTGTATAGCAACTAAATTCCTGATAAGTGCCGATTGTGTGATGTTCAGTTTTTTAAGTTTGTTTTTTTTTACTAATGGAAACCAGTTAGACTTACACACTAAAATAAATGGTTTAAGTTTACTCAGTTTTGTGGCACTTTAGATATAACAATAAGCTACGACCTTAAAACGCAGACAAAACAACCTAGGGATAATCTTTAAAAATGTGGACAACAAATTACTGTTAGGTAAATTTTCGTTTGTTTTAGTTTAGAATGATGGGGAATTACATGTGTTTCTTTTTTTAAGTTTAGGGTTTTAGTTGGCATCATTTTGTTTTTGTTTTTTTTTTCTAAACTTAAGTTGGTTCCATTTTCTTCCGTTCATAAGTACCATTTGACTTAGGACAAGTCGTCGGTATAGAAGGGTTGGCAAATTAATAAAGTCGTCATCGTCGTTTACATTTTCCAGGAATTCAGTCCACTTTTGCAATTTGACGTTTGAAAGCGTAGGGCAGGACTAGCTACAGTGTATTAAACAATTGTCCGTAAAGTTTTTCTGATAAGATAGATTTTTGAAATCGTGACTGCTTGTATATCAATTATTCATGATTTCTGGATTTGATAAGTTATGAATGTTTCACATATTTCTGCATTTTTGCGAATTTTTAGGCGTCCTAACAACGAAGAAACAAACCAGTGTCTCTTAGTGTACAATCATTCATCATTGTAAGCATTCAGAAGCGTTAATTTGATAATGACGCTCTGATAAGGTCAAAGAGCACAATTTATACCAACATCATCTAAAAACGCTGAATTGCACAAATCTAATAGAGCAATCACTTGCTCAAAGTCAAACGTCAATGCATGTTAAACATGCACCGTTTTGCGCGACTTGGCACAATCATCAGTAGAGACAGAAATCTACAAAGCCGGCGGCTTCAACAAGTTATGTTTACCCTACCATAGCCAAGCATAAACATTAATAATGACCAAAATAACGGCAACGACGACGATGACGATCACAATTTACTACCTCCATCTCTCGGTGTTTTCCCTCAGAAAGAAAACCGACGACAATAATAGGTATAGGTTTTGCTGCAATCCTTTCGCGTATAATCACACATTCGCTGCATCATTCTTCGCGCTCGCGATTCATTCGTTTGTTTTTTTTTCTCTCCCCTTGCTGCTATTATATCACATTAGTTCTTATTATCTCTCGTTCACTCTCGATTTCATCACTGTTAGGTAAATTTGTTTATTCGCGTTGATTCCGCTTTTTTCCGCCTATTTTCACAGACTTGTGAATTGCCTACAGTAAGATATCTAATGTAAATTGTCTCTTCATTTTACTTCCACAGAATACAGTAGTGCACATGTTTGTCACTTTGCACAGAGGAGGGAATGGCTCGTTTTCCGCACCACGTACCCGGCCGACAGACGCCGGGCTGAGTCGTGTGAGGTGAGTACGCCGTTTTCTCATGTTTGTTTCTCTCCTCTCTTAGTCGAGATTTAGAGGTGTGAAATGATACACCTCACGCTTCCACAGTAGTCTTTCGCTAACTAATGCCTAGCTAAGTTATTCGGGTTTATTTTACACAGTGTTAATATATTGCGTCATATATAAAGTTCACTCCTATCAAGGAAACTATCTCTCCTGCTTCCGTCGCTTCTACATAAAACATCTCATCTCCTAGAAGAATTGCCTACAGACTTACGCTGTAGACGAGGTAATCTTTGTCCCATTCAATAAATAGCAAAAATATACAGACCTCTATTCATTTCTCCCGTTGCTCCTCTCTGGTGGACTACTTCAGTTCGTCGTCTACTACATGGGGACGCTAGTGTTGGAATTCCCACTTTTGCGTGCGAACCCGCGGAAGACAAGGCGCCACGTGCACGTAGCTCTTGGTGGACAGATCGCTGCTGTCCAAGCACAATCCCGACGGGACATGCATCAACTGTTGATGCTCCGTTAACCGCCAGGTGTCGTCAATGTCTTCATCGTCTATGCAGGGAATCATAACCACATACCTGGTCTCGGCATTGTTGTCCTGAACCGTGGCGCAGCTACGTTCCGTCCGCAGGACGCCCCGTTTCGTCAGTGACATCAGCTGCGAAGCGGACACTTCCGTGCGGAAGCACGTATAGATACCCAAGTTCCAGGGTTTGTCTGCATTCTGCTGCAGCGTGTCCAGGCAGAGGTTTTCCGCCAGCGACGACACTCTGCCGTAGGCCCGGACGTTCCGGGTTGGAATGAACTTCTCCGGGTACACGTTCTTCATGTACCAATCGAAGCTTTTGCAGCGGAGCTTCTCACGAAGCACCCTTCGGTGGGTTACATCTCCAACCTCGGGATGGTCCTGTAATTGCAAAAACATTTCGATTAAATTTTACGGCACATTACGGCGAGTAACTTCCACTGACCCTCAAGTCCGGCCTATTGAGGTACAGCAGGTCAATGTAGTCATCCATCCAGACTGTGGCCATCCGGACAGTGTTGATCCCATGAGTATCCCGATCATTAGGAAATCTGACCAAAACGGAAAAACCAAATCAGTTCCCAACTATGCAATTCCATCGCATCAAATCTTACGAGTACGGATGAAAATCCCGGAAAATGTGCCCTATCCGGGAGCAGGGAATCGTTTCCAGCGTTCCCCCACACTGCCACACGCGGAAGGACATCTCCAGGTTTTCTCCACCCCAGCCGTCCATCTGCTCGTCGTAGCTGCCAATCTCCCAGAAGTAGTCCCTCGATATGGCAAACAGTCCACCGGCCATGGTCGGGCTGTAGGTGGGACAGATGGCGAGATCCTTTTCGGGACAATCCCGCTTCTGGCGATCCTTCTCCCGCTGGGTCACATCATGCCAATCGAAGTGCCCGTCCCAGGTGAAGCCACCGATCTGTTTCAGTAGAGATAATGAGATTGCGGGTTCAAGCTTGATCTAAATCTGATAAGGACCTACCTGAAAATCAGTGACCCCATTCGTACTGTAGTAGAAGTTCTTCGCCTCGATCACATCGATGATCGGCACCAGGACGCTCGTGCTCGACTCTTTGATGCGCTCCAACAGCGGTTCCAGCCACTGGGGCATGCATTCACAGTGTGCGTCCAGGAACACCAGGACGTCCGCTTTGGCGAATCGTGCTCCGGCCAGCCGTGCGCGTATCAGACCCACTCTGTTAATCAATAGAGAAAAATAAATTCAAATTACTGATAACTGGAATGCATTAGGATGGATGGATCGGGACTACAGTTAATGTTTCTAGAAAATAGTCAACGCCAATTAATCAACGCTATAGGTTATGTGCTATGAGTACTAGGGTGGGTCCACTTAACAACCCCCTACTCCCTACAGCTCTTTCGATTCGTATTGAGGTACCCCCCCCCCCACCCCTCAACTGCGCCAAATTTGAACGAATTTGGTTACGATCTGGATTTGCAGACTGGAACTTAGATTGAGAAAGCCATACAGAACAACTTCGTTGAAAACCGCTAATCGATTCGACTTCCGCGCATACCTACTGGGGTACATATAAGCAGGCATGGAAAATCATTTGCATTCATTTCGTGCATTCATTTACATTCATTTGCCTCTAACTTTTTTCTTCAACAGCATTCCGCAAAATGATGTATGAAGCTTTTGTCGGTTTTATTATTAACTACAATTTTTGAAAACAAGTCAAATCCGTATCTCTTATGCATGACGAACCAGAGCGAACAGAAGCCCCTACTGTTTTTCAGTGAATGTATTTTACATTCACTGAAAAACAGTAACAAGTTCTGCCCGCTCTAGTTCGTGATGCATAAGAGATACAGATTTGAGTTATGAGCAAAAGTTGTAGCTAATAACAAAACCTACAAAACTCTATACATTATTTTGGGGAATGCTGTTGATGAAAAAAGTTAGAGGCAAATGAATGTAAATGAATGTATGAAATGAATGCAAATGATTTTCCATGCCTGCATATAAGTTCGCGGGTATGCGGCGGAGCAGAAGTCGAATCGATTTGCGGTCTTTGTAGAAGTTTTTATACATGGTTTCTCAATCTAAGTCCCAGACTAGGTGAAAATTGAGCTATTTTTAGATTTTTTATTTCAAGCAAATGAATATTTTTGTTCCATTTCCCATACAAATTTGATAGCTCTCCAGCAAATCCAGATCGTAACCGAATTAATTCAAAGAGTTGTGGGGAGCCGGGGGGGTTGTGGTCCGCCCTATAAAGTTGACCCACCCTAATGAGTACATACATCTCTTGTCTCTGTCATCTTCATGTCAGATTCTCAAAGCAGGGAGATGATGGTAACCGGAAGAACAAATTGACCGATGACTTAGGGCGGATTTCTCTCTTTCTCTCGGTACATTGCCTATCTTGCAGCGAAGAAGCTTCTTCAGCTTCTTCAGGAGGATGGAACGTTCTAGATTCTAGAAGGTGGTCGAGCAGAAAGATCTTCAAAGCCAAGTAGAAGTATACTGCCCATAAACGCATAACAGTCCCATTAGAATAGGTAATCAAGCATGGGACTGTTATGCTTTTATGGGCAGTGGTGAAGTTTGTATGGTGATTGGTGGATCACAACCCTCTGTTCCCCACCTTCTCTTCCGATGTGTATAGTCCTCTCCAGGCGGGTTCGTATTGGTGCAATTTGCGTGTGTTAGTGAGATGATTTTTTTTATTGTTAGCTGCAGCGTTGCCAGATATACCGATTTATCGGTATTTATACCGATTTTTAAACTTGATACCGATATACAGATAAGGTTTCTCAGAATACCGATTTTTGAGATATCATACCGAATTATACCGAATTATACTTAACTGTCAGGGGAAACTATTGTGATAAACTTTAAATCTTTTTGAATATCTTCCGTGTACTCCAGTCAGTTTTTTTTTCAACTTCCCTGGAACTTCAGGGTTGCTTTCAGAGCTTTATTTCAGTTCCATTAGTTTCAGGAGCTTTAGGAGTTCTTAAACTTCAGAAATGTCTAAATTTAAAGATTAAAGAAAGTAAGTTTAAAGATCTGTAAGGGTAAGTGTATGTGTTTGTGTGTATTTACAATCTAACTCCCACTGACTGGCAGTGACATTAGAATCCTCCTGCAACCATCTTTTATATAAATAATTGCAAGAAGCTTAAATCCGGGAGTTAGAAGGTCACAGCTCTATCGCAACTCCAAAAGCCAATTTCAAGAACGCAAGCATTCCGAAGCTATTTTCGTATACGATAAGCCCCGCTGCAATACATTTCAATGTGGGAATCATTAATAATGTACTGGAACTTTCAATCAAGCTTTATTGCTTGATTGACGCTTATTTAATGACTTGGAAATGTTGGTAGTAAAGGGTGTCCACGATGAAATTGCCACACACAAAATTGATTCGCAAAATTCGAGTTTTCATCCGATTGCCATCAAATTTTCAGGGATTGAGAAATAACTATTAAACTTCATTTTACCATTTTACTCGTATTTTATTTACAGTCCATACGCAAATGCCCGCACCTTGGCCTTAACCCCGGCCATAAGATTCTGCACAAACTGTGAATCAACCGTTTTTTGCATGTAAACCCATACTTTCTTCAGTTCCTCGACTGTCTTCACTACCTTAGGTCGTTTAAGAAGGTGCTGCTTCATAATCGCCCAGTACTTCTCGATGGGGCGGAGCTCCGGAGTGTTGGGAGGGTTGAACATTTTCGGCACGAAATTGACCTTATTGTCCGCATACCACTTCAGCACGTCCTTGGAGTAGTGGCATGAGGCCAAATCCGGCCAGAACATTGTTGGGACGTTGTGGGCCTTCAGGAGAGGAAGCAGCCGCTTCTGGAGGCACTCTTTTATGTACACCTGTCCGTTCATCGTGTCCTGGGTCACGAAACGTGCACTCCGCTTCCCGCACGTGCAGATGGCTTGCCAAACCAGGAATTTCTTCGCAAATTTGGACATCTTCTGAGTGCGGACATGCTCCGGAACGCGGAACTTATCCTTGGCCGTGAAAAACAGGTTGCCGGGGATCTGTTTGAAGTCGGCCTTCACATATGTTTCGTCGTCCATGATGCAGCATTCAACTTTCGTCAGCATGTTGAGGTACAACTTCCTGGCACGGGTTTTGGCGGACTTGTTCTGCTTCTCGTCGCGATTAGGGGCCTTTTGTACCTTGAACGTTCGAAGCCCAGCCTTAGTTTTGTCCTTCTGGACAAAACTTCGGCTTAGGTGCAGCTTCTTAGCCACATCCCTAACGGAGGCGTTCGGATTTCGGTTGAAGGCCCCAACTACGCGGTTGTGATTTTTGGTGTTGTACGGAATACTTTTTCCTTCACTTCTGGGCTTCCGATCGGTGGTCAACCGTTCCTCGAACCGCTTAATCACTCGCGACACCGTGGAATTCGCGATTCCCAACGTTTTAGCGATGGAACGATGCGAGAGATCCTTGTTCTCGTGATGAATGCGCAAGATTTTATCACGCACGAGCTGTTCTTTCGACTCCATTTCCGCGAGTTTTGATCACAGGACTTTAAAACTTGCAGGATGTAAATAAAGCACTATGAACTAAATCCACCCAAATTTTCATTAAATTCTACCCAACGGTTAAAAAGTTAGAGCAATTTCATAGTGTGGCAATTTCATCGTGGACACCCTTTATCACTAGTACTAGTACTCGGAAATTAAGTATGCTAATATTATAGAGGATAAAATGGAACGAACTACTGTGTTAGAGGGGAAGTCGCAATTGTAGACGGTTCGCTTCACGGGGCAATCCGGTTTGTGGAAGAGCTTGCACGGAATGTCCCGAATGTAGTCTTGAAACACCTCTTGGTGTCCGACACAATTCGCACACTGTGGAACTCGATTCAGGAAATTCAAGTATCCGTTCGTCACCAATATCACTTTACTGTTAAAAAAGGAACAACGCAAAATCCAAAATTTTGACGGGAGGAAAAATTTACGCTTCCATCTACAAGCACAGCACTCTTCGATCCTCTCCGAACAGTTACATTAATTTCTGTTAAAATTTGAGAACCTGGAAATTTCAGAAAACTCCAGAAACTTCGCAAATCCAAAGAAGTTCAGGGAAATTAAATCATTTTCAGGACAGTTCCATTTGTTTCAGGAGAATTGATAGAAATTTAGGAAAGCTCAGTGAACATCTGTACAGATCAATTAATTTTAAGGATATAACTGAAACTTTAAAGGAGTACCGAGAAGCTCAGGGAATTTCTGAAAACTTCTGTAAAGTAAATTTTTTGGAAACGTAAGATAAGTTACATGTGTTATAAGGCCAGATTTGGCATCATGCCACTATTCTAAAAGTGTCCTGGAGTGGTATGAGGCCAATTCTGTCCATTTTGTTCCAAAGGACATGACCCGAGCTGCGCCCGGTGGAGCAGTACTGGGCAATAATGAAGCGGGAACTTCGGAAGAGCAAGAAGACAGTCAAAGACGAGAAGGACATGTTAAGAAAATGAAGAAAAAAACTGAGAAACTGGTACCGGATGACACTGTAAAGACTTTGATGGAGGGCATCAAGCGAAAATGCGTTCAATTTTACACTCAAGGCTCCATCGATTAACTTTTCTTTTGATTTTTGAAGTAAATATATGTATAAACCTACCCTAAAATTTTGGTTTGATTCTAAACATTATAAGAAAATTGGCATGACATTTTCGGTGTCGCAATAATTTCGTGTTCGCTCTTTAGTGCTCTCAATCTAAGTTCGAGATTTGGTGAACTTTGACTAATATTTTGATTTTTGGTAAGCAAATGAATAGGATCTTTCCGTTTCCCATACAAGACCATGCAAATCGAGATCACATATATTACGCTGCACCGGTAAAATGTGTAACGGCAAACTTGAAATGTTTGAAAAATCATATCTCAGCCATTTATTAACGAATTTCAAATCTATTTGCGTCATTTAAAGTTACAGACTTGAAAGCTTTTTTGGATTTCAATAGATTTAAAATTATTTGTATCAACAAAATATAAAATCATTTGGAATCTGGAATACTTTCCATCGTTTTATTATTATTTCCCACCCGTTCCTTCCAAAGGTAGCACAGGGGATGTATAGGTTTTTGGTTCGTCTTACGATTATCATTGCAGTTTAAATTAGTCAGCATTGATTTAAGTTTATCTTGTGCTCAATGTTCCCCTTGATAAACCAGTAACGCTGGTAGATCACCTGTTCGTGGTGCGTTATTGGTATAAGATCTACCTCCGAACCCTAGTCCTGACAACTTCAAACTAGGGATTTTTTTTATCTAATCAAAGGAACACATTTTACTCCTTGTTACTTTTTATGCCTTGTTAATAGTTACAGAAAATTTCTTGACAGAAGGGATATTTTTGGATATTCTTCACTGGGTAAATTGTTCGGCGCTGCAAGGTACGCATCCGGGATGAAAAAGAATAGTTGTTTCATAAATTTTATGCTTGCTGATATTTTTTTCTGTTTATAATGTTATAATGATGAAGGTTATATGGTGGTCGGTTTTGCATTAGGAAAAGTGCCGTGTTCCCTGTTTATGTGTCTTTATGTGGTTGCGTATATTATTTTCTATATGAAATTTTCCAAAACTTGTTTAGGGTTGTGTTGGTGCTGCCAAGGTGATTGTATGTTTGTTTTCTGCCGGAATAGCCTCGATCGCGCGTAATCTATTTTGCGGTTTTAGTTAGAACGTAAGAAAGGCGATACTGTCGATAAGGTGTGCATCCGAGTGTAGGGACAAAATATTTCGATTTATTCCAGGCTACTATTGTAGAAAATCGTAGCTGATAGATATTGGGCGGAACGCTTCGGAATGTTTAGAAAAAATAGGGCGCACACTGATCAAGTTTGCGATACATTATTAACTGCTTTCGAGAACGTAATTTAATTTGAATATCTTGTTTAACCAGGGCTTAGACAATCGGGACGTCGGTCATAGCATGGTGATAGCCTGAACAATGCGTAAAGAGCAAATCTAAACATTGAACATCGCATGAAAGTGGAACCTAATGAAGGCCTAAGTGCTTTTTCGTAGCTTTTAGTTTTCGGATTTGAAAGATCGTCGGTTGCAGTGGCTTGCTTACTGAGCAGAAAAACGCGGTCCCAGGTCCATTCATATTACAGAGATTTATGGTCAAATCGCTTGTTTATCGTGTATTTTGCGAAACTTGTCGTCTTCGTCGTCGGTGGCGGTTTTTAATGGTTGTATCAACTTGAGTAACGGTATGATGCGATAATAGAGGCTCGATGGCCTTAGAGTGACCGTTTTTGCTTACTGAGCAGAATATCATGAGTCTAATCTCAGGCAAATCCACATTCAAGATTCGTCATTCGTTTTATTTGTTAATATGACTACATGTCTTCTTTTCCTTTATTTAACGTCGGTCTCTGTTCCGCAATCTAGTGCCAATCACCGACGGACATCGATTGCCATCCATTGACGGCAATCGAATGTGCAGGAAGGCAGCTTCCACACCTGCGTAGGATATCGCACCCATTCACAACAACACCCATGGGCCGGGACCAACGGCTTTACTTCCCTTCCGAAGGAAGACGTGACCAGAGATTTCTATGCCTCAGAAAAATCCCACCGACCTCGGCTGGGATTGAACCCAGACCCATTGGGGTGAGAAAGCAGTCACGCTTACCACTACACCACCGGCGCCGGCAATATGACTACATGGTAATAACAGCTCTCGATGATTGAAAAGAAGCTCATTTGCCTAGTGGTAAACATTTTTGCTTACTGAGCAGAAGACCGTGGGTCCAATCCCAAGCTCCTCCGCGTTATATGATCGTTAGGACTTCAATTCAGCTTATCGTTTAACAAAATGAGCCCTGCTGCAAACCCAACCCTCTTACCCAACATCCCAGTGATTCCTCGTGGAAGTGCAGAGGACCTCTCGAGTGTTAAATTTCACCAAAACTCGGACTTAGATTGAGAACACTATACCAAACAACTTTGTCGAAGCTGCAACCCACCCTAATGTACATACTTGAAAAAATGGTCATGAAAAAACATTGAGGTACTTTAAACTTTAATAGAAAATTCAATAGGTACCCCCATGATCCCCCTATGAATCGTGTATGCAACAGAAGAGTATAAGTTGCTTAACGAAATTACGTTGAATTAAGCTGCTAATACCTGCTAACCTGCAGTATTCATCCCCTTAAAGATTGTGTAAAAAAATAAGTTTTTTTTTATCTGAGTGCACATCCCCCTTAATCAAAAATGTTTACCTCTCAAATAAAGTACTCAAAAAATGAAGAAACATTCTAGAAGACATCAAATGCTACACTTAGTTTTTACACATTGAGGATGATTGCTAGTCCCAAGCAACGTCTATTGGTTCTCTGTGTAATAACAGCTGATCTGTGTAGCGACCGTGGGCGATCAATCATGCTCATAAAGGGTGTCCACGATGAAATTGCCACACACAAAATTGATTCGCAAAATTCGAGTTTTCATCCGATTGCCATCAAATTTTCAGGGATTGAGAAATAACTATTAAACTTCATTTTACCATTTTACTCGTATTTTATTTGCAGTCCATACGCAAATGCCCGCACCTTGGCCTTAACCCCGGCCATAAGATTCTGCACAACCTGTGAATCAACCGTTTTTTGCATGTAAACCCATACTTTCTTCAGTTCCTCGACTGTCTTCACTACCTTAGGTCGTTTAAGAAGGTGCTGCTTCATAATCGCCCAGTACTTCTCGATGGGGCGGAGCTCCGGAGTGTTGGGAGGGTTGAACATTTTCGGCACGAAATTGACCTTATTGTCCGCATACCACTTCAGCACGTCCTTGGAGTAGTGGCATGAGGCCAAATCCGGCCAGAAGATTGTTGGGACGTTGTGGGCCTTCAGGAGAGGAAGCAGCCGCTTCTGGAGGCACTCTTTTATGTACACCTGTCCGTTCATCGTGTCCTGGGTCACGAAAGGTGCACTCCGCTTCCCGCACGTGCAGATGGCTTGCCAAACCAGGAATTTCTTCGCAAATTTGGACATCTTCTGAGTGCGGACATGCTCCGGAACGCTGAACTTATCCTTGGCCGTGAAAAACAGGTTGCCGGGGATCTGTTTGAAGTCGGCCTTCACATATGTTTCGTCGTCCATGATGCAGCATTCAACTTTCGTCAGCATGTTGAGGTACAACTTCCTGGCACGGGTTTTGGCGGACTTGTTCTGCTTCTCGTCGCGATTAGGGGCCTTTTGTCCCTTGAACGTTCGAAGCCCAGCCTTAGTTTTGGCCTTCTGGACAAAACTTCGGCTTAGGTGCAGCTTCTTAGCCACATCCCTAACGGAGGCGTTCGGATTTCGGTTGAAGGCCCCAACTACGCGGTTGAGATTTTTGGTGTTGTACGGAATACTTTTTCTTTCACTTCTGGGCTTCCGATCGGTGGTCAACCGTTCCTCGAACCGCTTAATCACTCGCGACACCGTGGAATTCGCGATTCCCAACGTTTTAGCGATGGAACGATGCGGGAGATCCTTGTTCTCGTGATGAATGCGCAAGATTTTTTCACGCACGAGCTGTTCTTTCGACTCCATTTCCGCGAGTTTTGATCACAGGACTTTAAAACTTGCAGGATGTAAATAATGCACTATGAACTAAATCCACCCAAATTTTCATTAAATTCTACCCAACGGTTAAAAAGTTAGAGCAATTTCATAGTGTGGCAATTTCATCGTGGACACCCTTTACTAAAGCTCAATGTTCCTCTTGATACCTTCATCTCGCAAATTTCTAAAAGGCATATAGTATATAACATAAATTTTCACTTCGGAACTTCTAAATTGACCTTGATAACATCAAAAATTGTCTCACTTTCTAGGAATTTTCCTAATTTCGTAGCGCAAATTAATCGAAGACCCTACCCAATCTAGTATTTTAAAATATAATTTAAAAATTAATTAATCTGGAATTTATTAAAACTAAATCCAAAATCTATCATATTTCCACATAGTTCAAAAGCTTGAAAATAATCGAAGTCGCAGAATCTTAACAAATCTCCAAAGTCAAGACAGAAGAGCGAAAGATCTTATAACAAATTGTTCATTTATTCTTGACATTAATTCAGGAGACCATAAGAATTTCAAATATGGTAAAATATCTCTGTTCTTGAATGGAGCAGCAAAAATAACCTCGTAGTCCTACCTCAAACTGCGGTCGTGCTTTGGACACAACCCTTAACTTTTTTTCCCAAACATTGATTGGCAACCTAATAAGCACCTTCTGCAAGCGAAAATTCGATACAAAGCACATTCGATAAATCACATTTCCTAAATGCATTTTAAGCGGATCAAATTTAGTAAACTTAATCGAAAATTTAAATGGTGCGACGGCGATGGAATCTGAAAACAAACACGTGGCCAGCGGGGGATGATGATGGACGCCGGCGGCCGGGCTGTCGAGATGAGGGAGCCACTCAAGCGGAGATGGCGGGCACCCGATAGGAAAACGACCCATTGTTCAAAATCACACTGCAGCGGAAAGTAGCGACCCAGCACGAGTTAACCAAAACGTATTAAAAAATAGCTAGCTTGGACCACTTTACGTAATCTCGTTTCACAAAGCAGAAATGATTATTGTTACAATTGAATATTACCATTTTTCCGAAAACATGAAAACATGCGGTTTGGTTGAGTAATTACAGGGAAACGGGCAAATCACAATAGCAACTTTTTTTTTTCGGTGGAGATCGTTGTTTAAGGTTCAATTTACTTTGATGCTTTTTGGAAAATTTCAAAAGCAGTTTTTTCCGACGCATTATTTTAGATTGCAAAAAGCTCGCGTCATTTTGTGTAAAATATCAAAAGGAATCGAATAGTGCGAGCTTTTTGCAATCTGAAATAATGCGTCGGAAAAAACTGCCTTTGAAATTTTCCAAGAAGCATCAAAGTAAATTGAACCTTAACGTCGGCTTTCGTGAAAATGACAGTCCCATCAAAGTGCAATTAGGACACACGACACGCTTTAATTTCGCCATTCTTTCGACATCCGCTTTTGATACAAACTAGGTAATTGATGATTGGTTCCTCTGGGAGGCAAAATAAAATCGTTTCCGATGGATTTCGCTTACTCAGTTGCAATGCTCGTTAGCGAAAATAGAGAGTGATCATTTTATCATCATATCATATCACTGTCTGTCGTCGTCGTCGTTGTCGCCTTCGATGACGTCATTGTCACTTCCGCTTGGATGGAAATATTTTTAGAACAATGCATAAAAGATAGCATGATAAGCCCTTCGCTGAAAAATGATCTCGAATTGCAAATGTGGGATGTGCATTACCGTCATCGAAATGAGAAACTCGTTTTTATTTCGTTGAAGCACGTTGAATTGGGAATATGGGAATTCGAGTGTGAAAAAATGATATGATACAATGGATCTATGGATGGACACAAATTAATTGATGAAGTGTGCGGTATAAAATTGGAGACTTATTGCCGTAATCAGTATGGATAGACAGGGCAGACAATGTAACACAGATTCACATCAAATAATGAATAAGCTTCTTCTAGGTTGGGTTACTAGTTGAAAATTGCGTCTTCTTCGGAGAATTAAGATCCTTTTATACTGATTCTGTGAACCAGTGTCGACAATATTAATCGTGTCAACGTCAAGACCAGCTAGCTTATTTACACAATGCCGCAATACGTAGAGGTTTCGAACATTCAAAATACAGTCTAGCGTGCAACATATTTACCTAAACATCTAAGCACATCGCTAATCATGCCGTAACGATTTCGATGACATTAGTCAGCAAACCGGGCAGGCAGACAAAATAGTAGTTATCCAACATCTGAAGGCATCATCCCACTTTAGCCTACATACCATGCGGCACAGTGTGAAGCTACACTAGAGATGATGTAAAACAAGCGATCATTTTCGGCGCTTGAGGTCCGGCAGTCCCAGCCTGCATGCATCGGAGATGTGAAAGCAAACGGTGTGTTTATTTTCCCATCTACAGCCAGATTCCATGCACACGCGGAGAAGATGCAAAAACCACGACCGTTCATTGTGTATAATATTTATGCTTATACTTATTACGATTTTCGCCGAAAGAAACCGGTTCCTGACTGAGTAGTAGAGCCCCTTCGCTGTTGCGGTGAAACCTGCTGACCGAGTTGTGCTGGAGATGTTTAATTGCATTTTGCTCCTTTGACCGATTCCTCCCTTCACGGATGAGTTTCCTGTCACTCTGCCAGCCTCCACTGCAGATGATACTCGGTTAAGAATTGTCAATTTACAAACGGTGCCCTTTACAACCTCCGCTTTTCCATCTGTTGAACTCACATCGATGATGCAATCGGTCTGATTGATGTTAGGCTCAATCGAATTTAATGAAGCAACACTACGCTGAAGCTTGCTTGTTAGTTAGTTGAGTTGTTCGTGTAACTATTGCAGAAGGTTGCAGTCCGCATCGTGCTCTCTTGCCGTGCGGATCTATTTGCTTTTTGCTGAAGGAAGTGTTACTACTACCTAAAGCTACAACAAATTTAAACAGCACTTTTCAGTGCTCAACCTGTAAAATTTCTACCTTGTTCAACTTTTATTCCTCTTCGATCCTTGTTTGGACCCTACCCGAGGTAATCCTTCTTGGATATCGATTTGGAAAATTCCTCTTCGATCCTTCAGATTCTTATAGTAATCTGCTTGGAAGTCGATTTGGATAAAAATTTACTGCCGCCATGGCGCCTAACCGCAAAAGAAAGGGGCAAACTCTTGACCCCCCTTCTGAAGAAATTAATTTGAGTCATCAATTTGATTTGCTCACGGATGATGAGAATGATCCATCATCCAAGAAAAATTCTAGTAAACTTTCCCGGCTTAATGCCAAGAAGGAAAAGATTCCCCCTATTGTGATAACCACTTCCGATTTCCATGCTCTTCGCATGGAACTTTTGAACTTCGTGATAGTTAAGTTTTCTCTACAAATTGGACGTCGGGGTGAATGCCGTGTATTGGCTGAAACCTTGGACGGATTTAAATGTCTTCTCAAGTATCTTACTGAGAAGAAGCACAAATTTTTTACTTACGACACCAAAACTGAACGTGTGTTCAAGGTTGTCATGAAAGGACTGCCCAGTGGTGAATCCCTGGATCAGATCAAAGATGAACTGGCAAAATTCCTTGGAGTTGTGCCACTCCAAGTAATCAAAATGAAAATGAAATCCCGTCCTGGCGATTCGCGCAACGGGATTTCTAATGATTTTTATTTAGTTCACTTCAAGTCTAGTGAACTAAACAACCTTAAGGCCTTAGAAAAAGCTAGCCTTATGCTCCATGTCCGAGTGAAGTGGGAACACTTCAGGAAGACTGGAGGAAATTTCCAAAACCTCACCCAGTGCCGTAAGTGCCAGGGATGGGGTCACGGAACTAAAAATTGCTACATGCCAGCTAAATGCATGAATTGTGGTGATTCCTCTCACGCAAAGGACGACTGTCCTGTGAAGGAAGATCCTAAGAAATTTAAATGTTCAAAGTGTGGTGAAAACCACAAATCCAATTTTTGGGAATGTAAGACTCGCAAAGCGATCCTACAATCTCGTTCTAACCGACAGGTAAGAAACGCTCCACGTTTCCGACCAGGTACAAATTCCTCTGCTGTTAACAACGGTCAGCGAGGAACAAATTCTACATTCGTACCCGTAGGTACAAATATCACCCCTGCTTCAAATTTTTCATCTGTACCTACTCCTAACAATGTTCAGCGAGTTAATGGAGCTACCTATGCTGCTATTGCAGCGGGTAGAAATCAAAATTCTAACCAAAGTAATTCTAACGGAAATTTTGACAATTTTGACTTAGGAAGCATTACTGCCCCTAAAATGGAATTTTTACAGAAATCATTAATTGACATGATTTCTGATATGCTTAAATCTAACTCCATGTTGATGCTATTCAAACTGGAGTAAAATTTGCAAATAATATTGTCATGACTTTAAAATTCAGTAATGGATTTTAAAGCATTAAATATTGTTAATTGGAATGCTCGATCTCTTAAAGATAATGAAGACGAGCTATTTAACTTTTTGAGAGTTCATAACGTGCATATTGCCGTTATAACTGAAACGTTCCTTAAACCTGACCATAAGGTTAAGAAGGACGCAAATTACTTGATTTATAGAAATGATCGTCTTGATGGACCCTGTGGTGGCGTTGCCATCATTATTCATAGACGAATCAAACATAAAATTCTTTCTTCATTTGAAACCAAAGTTTTTGAAACTTTGGGAGTTTCTGTTGAAACAAAATTTGGACAACTTACGTTTATAGCTGCCTATTTGCCATTCCAATGCGTAGGCCAGAAAAAGAATTTTCTCAAGGGTGACCTCCAGAAACTTACCCGTCATAGGTCTAAATTCTTCATTATTGGTGATTTGAATGCAAAACACCGCTCATGGAATAATGCTCAAAGCAATTCCAATGGTAATATTCTGTTTGATGATTGTTCTGCAGGTTATTACACTATTCAATATCCAAACAGCCCAATATGCTTTTCTTCTGCAAGAAATCCCTCCACTATTGATTTGGTCTTAACTGATTCATGTCAACTTTGTAGCCAATTGGTTACCCATGCTGACTTCGGTTCTGATCACCTTCCAGTAACTTTTGAAATATCCCAAGAAATAATTTGTAATCCCAACAGCTCTACTTTCAATTACCATAGAACTAATTGGGAGCAGTATCGAACATTTATGGAATATAACTTCGATCCAAACATTTTTTTGCAAACCAAAGATGAAATTAATTATGCTCTTGAATCTCTGACTACTTCTATAGTTGCAGCAAGAGCTGCCTCAGTACCAAAATGCGAGGTTAAATTCGATTCAATTATAATAGACGATGATCTTCAGCTCTTGATTCGTCTTAAAAATGTCCGTAGGAGACAATATCAAAGAACACGCGATCCTGCCATGAAATTTATCTGGCGGGATTTACAAAAACAAATTAAAAAACGATTCTCTGCCCTGAGGAACAAAACTTTTGAAAATAATGTTTCTAAATTAGACCCAAGTTCCAAACCCACAAAATTTTTGAAAAAACCTCAAAAGCCTATTCCAGCGCTTAAAGGAGGTGGTAAAATTTTGATCACAAATTTGGAAAAAGCTCAGAAACTTGCTAAGCAATTCGAGAGTTCCCATAATTTCAGTTTGGGTCTTACTAGTCCTATTGAGAATCAGGTTGCTCGGGATTATCTGAATATTTTCTCTCGGGAAAATATTTTTGATGATTCCTGGAGGACTGATTTGGACGAAGTAAGGTCTAAAACTAAAAAGTTTCAAAATATGAAAGCTCCAGGTGATGATGGAATTTTCTATATCCTCATCAAAAAACTCCCAGAGAGTACCTTGTCTTTCTTGGTAAAATTATTTAACAGATGTTTCCATTTGGCATACTTTCCTGATAACTGGAAAAATGCAAAAGTTGTTCCAATTTTGAAGCCGGATAAAAATCCAGCTGAAGCTTCTAGCTACCGCCCAATAAGTTTGCTTTCTTCAATGAGTAAACTTTTTGAAAAGATAATTTTGAATAGAATGATGCTTCACATCAATACGAACTCAATTTTTGCAGATGAGCAGTTTGGATTTCGCCATGGGCAACTACTCATCAACTCTTAAGAGTTACCAATTTAATTCGTTCAAACAAATCTGAAGGCCACTCAACTGGAGTTGCTCTTCTAGACATAGAAAAAGCATTCGACAGTGTTTGGCATGAAGGTTTGATTGCTAAATTGAAAAAGTTTAATTTTCCACTTTATATTATGAAATTAGTTCAAAATTATTTAACTGACAGAACTTGCAGGTAAATTATCAAAATTCCAAATCTAATCGACAACCTGTTAGAGCAGGAGTTCCTCAGGGTAGCATTCTTGGGCCTATATTGTATAACATTTTCACTTCGTACCTCCCTGATTTGCCTCAGGGTTGCCACAAATCTTTGTTCGCTGATGACACAGGCATTTCCGCTAAAGGAAGAAGTCTTCATGTTATTTGCAGCAGACTGCAGAAAAGTTTAGACATTTTCTCTTCTTATTTACAAAAATGGAAGATTTCTCCCAAAGCTTCCAAAACTCAACTTATAATATTTCCACACGCCTAGAGCTTCCTTTTTGAAACCTAGTAGTAGTCACATAGTCACTATGAACGGAGTTCCAATTTCCTGGTCAAACCAAGTGAAATATCTTGGATTAATACTTGACCAAAAATTAACTTTTAAAGATCACATTGAGGGCATTCAAGCCAAATGTAACAAATATATTAAATGTTTGTATCCTCTTATAAACAGGAAATCCAAACTTTGCCTGACGAATAAACTTCTAATATTTTAACAAGTTTTTAGACCGGCCATGCTTTACGCTGTGCCAATATGGTCTTGTTGTTGCACTACCAGGAAAAAAGCACTTGAAAGGATTCAGAACAAAGTTCTGAAAATGATTTTGAAGTTGCCTCCCTGGTACAGTACTACCGAGGTACATAGAATTTCGAATGTTGAGACTTTAGAACAAATGTCCAACAAAATAATTAATAATTTCAGGCAAAAATCGTTGCAATCCTCAATTGCAACGATTAATTCCCTTTATACTTAGATAAGATTTAGTTTAAGTTTTTAGTTTTAAGATATCAATTGTTATACTGACATGCAGGTTAAAAAACCTGTTTAAAATACTTAATTGCCAAGACATGAACAATGTAAAAACACTTTGATATATATCATAACAATTAAGGCTGGTACGTTACTGCAGTAACTGGAGCACCTAGGTTAAAAATGAAATGTAATTTATTTTGAATTTGAAACAAATAAAGAGTTAAAAAAAGGGGTATACGTACCGTGAAAAGAAACCCGTGGTTTGAAAAGGTTATTAGAACAGAATTATTTTTAAAATATGATATAGGGCAATTGTCGGCTCAAAATCAAGGCTCGCCCACGCAAATCAACACACAATCGGGTAGAGGAAGACTTCCCCTACCCGATGGTTGTATTGGATTGCGTGGGTGTGCCTTGAAGTCCTAGAAATCTTCGAGTGAAGTCATTGTTTACAAAAGCTGTTACGCCCTAATTCCAGCTATATCTAGATATGTCTGCGTGACGCTGAGAAAATACTAATAGAAGCGCGGACGCTGCTTAGATTAACGAGAATACGTAAATTCTCCTACACATTTCTAATTAAATGCGGAGCTAACGCGTCGGAGCATGTTCAATAGACTGATGAAAAATTTGAAAACCCCTCCCAAAACTTGAACTCATTTAGTGAGAAACTGACTTGGCACAAACCATTTGAAGTTTATATGGGAAAACAAAACTTTTTGTTCATTTTCTTCTAGCTTTTTTACATATTGTACTGTTAACAAATTCTATTGCTATTCTTATGGGAATTTTTATCAGCTACAACTTTGCAGAAAATCGTTTTTCAGTCAAACGTCAAATTAAATAGTTATTAATTGTTTAAGAAATTGATAATCTTATGGCAAGATCAAGCAACAGTATTGTGGGCAACACTGTATTCTGCAGTGTGATATACACGGTAGGAAAAATGTACCCAACGGCCAGTTCACTTTTACCTACTTTTGACTAGTTTGTCTTATTTTCTCCTTCTAATGTTGTCAAAAAAAGAAGGAGCAAAACCACCCAACTGGTGTAGTGAAGTGTGGGAACCCAACGTTGGGTATAATAATATTTACCTACTGTTGGGTACAACTAACTTACTTTTGGTTAAAAAGCTAGTGGAAAATTCCATACGAACTGCACACAAGTAAATGAAAATTAGTTTGACCCGCTTTACCTACTTTTGGGTTCCTGCACTATAGTGCCGAGATGAGTGAAAAGAACTTAATTTTGGGTACTTTTTTCTAACCGTGTAGTAGCCATGAATTTTGTTCTCTTTTCTGCGCGCCATAAACACCAATGTTGCCTGCTGAACAGTTGATTGAGCATAATCGTAAGACATCAGTGACTTGAATCATTAATATTTTTTGTTCCTAACATTTGATCGAAAAGTGGTCTTTAACAAAGTTGTAGCTGAGAAAATTTTCAACACGCTCAGCTATCATTTTCTAAAATAGAGTGAACTGGTGAATTTTGAGATAGATATGAACCGAAATTATGGTTTCTCCATAGTAATTCAAATGGTTTGTGCCAAGTCAGTTTCTCACTAAATGAGTTCAAATTTCGGGAGGCTAATCAGGGCCCAATTTGGAACCGTTTGAGCACTGTGGAGCGAAAATTTCATTAAGTTGGGTCAACTTTACAACCTCCTGTTCCCCAGTACTCTTTCAATGCATTTTGAGGTCCCCAGCGGTGGCATCGTGTTCGAAGTGTTAATAAAATTCCCTGAGTTTTCCATAATATTTACTAATGGTTCTACCAACAGTTCTACCGTAAAATACCATAATGTCATGCACCTAAGACCCTAATTTAGCACATTTGTGAAAAATTCAAATAAAGTTTTTAATGAAAATATTTAAAATTGAGCTAGAAATTTAAATTGCAGTTTTGATGCAGATATAGGGGAAATGGCCCAATGTTGGCCTATGGATCTAAGATTGGGCCCATCGCTAAAAATCTGCTATTTATCAATTTTATCTAGATGAACGCGTCATTGGGACGGTACTGGTCGCTATTGAAAATGTAGTAATCTAGTAATGCAAAGTAAAAAATAAAAATTTAAAAAAATATTACAATACATTACAAATTGTTGGAAAACATACGCAACGTTAGGCAGCTCCGAAAGCCTTTAGACCCATAAGCCTTTCATCTGTTCTGTTAAATACAATGGAAAAAATTCTAGATGATTTCATCAAATCAACAAGCTTAAAGGGTGTCCACGATGAAATTGCCACACACAAAATTGATTCGCAAATTCGAGTTTTCATCCGATTGCCATCAAATTTTCAGGGATTGAGAAATAACTATTAAACTTCATTTTACCATTTTACTCGTATTTTATTTACAGTCCATACGCAAATGCCCGCACCTTGGCCTTAACCCCGGCCATAAGATTCTGCACAACCTGTGAATCAACCGTTTTTTGCATGTAAACCCATACTTTCTTCAGTTCCTCGACTGTCTTCACTACCTTAGGTCGTTTAAGAAAGTGCTGCTGCTTCATAATCGCCCAGTACTTCTCGATGGGGCGGAGCTCCGGAGTGTTGGGAGGGTTGAACATTTTCGGCACGAAATTGACCTTATTGTCCGCATACCACTTCAGCACGTCCTTGGAGTAGTGGCATGAGGCCAAATCCGGCCAGAAGTATGTTGGGACGTTGTGGGCCTTCAGAAGAGGAAGCAGCCGCTTCTGGAGGCACTCTTTTATGTACACCTGTCCGTTCATCGTGTCCTGGGTCACGAAAGGTGCACTCCGCTTCCCGCACGTGCAGATGGCTTGCCAAACCAGGAATTTCTTCGCAAATTTGGACATCTTCTGAGTGCGGACATGCTCCGGAACGCTGAACTTATCCTTGGCCGTGAAAAACAGGTTGCCGGGGATCTGTTTGAAGTCGGCCTTCACATATGTTTCGTCGTCCATGATGCAGCATTCAACTTTCGTCAGCATGTTGAGGTACAACTTCCTGGCACGGGTTTTGGCGGACTTGTTCTGCTTCTCGTCGCGATTAGGTGCCTTTTGTACCTTGAACGTTCGAAGTCCAGCCTTAGTTTTGGCCTTCTGGACAAAACTTCGGCTTAGGTGCAGCTTCTTAGCCACATCCCTAACGGAGGCGTTCGGATTTCGGTTGAAGGCCCCAACTACGCGGTTGTGATTTTTGGTGTTGTACGGAATACTTTTTCCTTCACTTCTGGGCTTCCGATCGGTGGTCAACCGTTCCTCGAACCGCTTAATCACTCGCGACACCGTGGAATTCGCGATTCCGATGGAACGATGCGAGAGATCCTTGTTCTCGTGATGAATGCGCAAGATTTTATCACGCACGAGCTGTTCTTTCGACTCCATTTCCGCGAGTTTTGATCACAGGACTTTAAAACTTGCAGGATGTAAATAATGCACTATGAACTAAATCCACCCAAATTTTCATTAAATTCTACCCAACGGTTAAAAAGTTAGAGCAATTTCATAGTGTGGCAATTTCATCGTGGACACCCTTTAGAGAGGTTACCTCTTAGCAAATTCCAATTTGCTTATCAATCAGGTAAATCTACGATAACGGCACTACAATCGCTAGTTAATTAAATCGAGACATCGCTTAGAGCCAAGGTAATTTTCTCAATATTGAAGGTGCATTCGACAATGCATTCAACAGCTCAGATAATGTGGTCATTATAATGCGTGGAAAATATGAAAATACGATTTCTAATCGGTTACAAACTGCGCTCAACATGATCTTCAAGTGGTGTAGGAGAGAGGGCTTAAATGTTAACCCTTCACAAACTGTCATAGTACCTTTCACCAAAAGAACACATGTTATGTTGGTACCACCTACTCTAGGAGGCTAAATACCTAGGTGTTACTTTGGACCGGAAACTAAATTGGAATTCTCATCTCGATAAGGTTATCACTAAGGCTAGAAATGCGCTATGGATTTGCAGTAAAGCTGTAGGGAAACCTTGGGGACTACGACCAAATATGGTATACTGGATATATTCAGCAATAGCTCGACCAAAAATTACCACTGCTTCTGATATGGTGGACCAAAATAAATGAAGTAACCGCTCAAAACAAGTTAGGAAAACTGCAAAGACTTGCTTGTATATCAATGACAGGGGCAATGGAAAATACACTATCTGTTGCCTTCTCAATATTCTGCCCTTGCATCAATTTTTTAAATTACAGGCAGCAAAAAGTGCCCTACAGTTCAAACATCAAAATAAAATTTTAGATGGCAATCTGGTAGGACATTTGAGTATTCTTGAGGATTTCAACTTAAATTCAGCCGGTAACAAAGGCAAACTATGATGTTCCCTTCAAGGTGGTTAAATCAAGCCGTCATATATGGGAATCTGGTGGGCTAAATATACGTCCACGATCTATTGTATTTTACACCGACGGGTCAAAAAATGGGTGCAAATACTGGAGCTGGGGTATATGGCCCTGGAGTCAGTAAAGTTGTGCCAATGGGACATAGTCCCACAGTATTTCAAGCAGAAATTTAAGCAATCTTTGAATGTGTGAATATCTGCCTAATAAGGAAATACAGGTTTGCTAAGATCTGCTAAGATATTCTCGGACAGCCAAGCAGCTCTTAATGCGCTTAAGGCGTTTACATGTCGATCAAACCTAGTGTGTCTAGCAAGACAAGCTTCTGCATCGAGCTTCATGGGTCCGGAACCATTTTGTGGAGTCCCTGAGTGCGCTTTGAGGATGGAACTAAGAACTTGGGAAACGTCTATGGTAGAATCTAATTGGAATGCCACGGATACATCCAGACAAGCCAAAAGATTTATAACACCGAGTGCTGCCAAAGCTCGTATCTTACTTAATTTTAGGAAAACAGATCGTGCGTGAATTGTGGCGGAACTCACCGTGCCACTACTCGGGACTGTCCCAAGCGAACGAAATTCATCACCATGATGAAGAAGGTGGCTACTAGCAACCAGCCAGGCCGGCATCGAAATAAACGTGCACCACCAGCCATCACGGGCGAACAATACCCGGCAATCCATCCTCGTCGTCTGGTCCCAAATCTTCCACCGCTACCTCTCAACAACAGTCAACGAGCCGCCCCCTCAGCTCAGCATCGCCTCACTGCTGCTGCAGCTCTGCCAAATCAAGCTTCTGCCTCGGCGCCTGGACTATCGTATGCGCGTGTTGCCTCAGAATCTCCGTTAACATCAGAGGAACTAGTAACGCTGGTTGCAGAGGTGATCGTCATTCTGCACACCTGCAAGACTCGATCTGAACAGCTTCACCAAGTATGGACCGTGAAGCTATAAAAAATGCAAATTGGAACGCTTGCTCACTGACGAACAAGCATAGAGAGCTAAAGGGTGATACGGTCAAAATTTGGTCAATATCAACTTGACGTATTTCTTTCAATTTTGCATTTAAAAAACCTGAACACCCCTCATTTTGAAGGTGTGTGTGTGTAGAATGTTGCTCCTATTTTGATTTTGGAATTCACTCTTCAGTTGTCAAAATGCCGTCCAAGCAAGAAGAGCAGCGTATCAAAATTTTGCTCGCGCATCGCGAAAATCCAAGCTACTCGCACGCAAAGTTGGCAAAATCGCTAAAAGTTGCCAAATCAACCGTTACAAATGTAATTAAAGTGTTTGGGGAACGTTTGTCGACAGCCAGGAAGTCTGGATCGGGGGGAAATCGAAAACCGGAAGCCGCTGAGACGACAAAGAGAGTTGCCGGTAGTTTCAAGCGAAACCCTAACCTCTCTCCGAGATGCCGCAAATAAGCTGGGTGTATCGTCTACAACCGTGCATCGAGCCAAAAAACGAGCCGGACTATCGACTTATAAGAAGGTAGTGACTCCAAATCGCGATGATAAACAAAATACGACGGCCAAAGCGCGATCCCGGAGGCTGTACACGACGATGCTGACGAAGTTTGACTGCGTGGTAATGGACGACGAAACCTACGTCAAAGCCGACTTCAAGCAGCTTCCGGGACAGGAGTTTTATACGGCAAAAGGAAGGGGAAAGGTAGCAGATGTTTTCAAGCACATGAAACTGTCAAAGTTCGCAAAGAAATATCTGGTTTGGCAAGCCATCTGTACCTGTGGCTTGAAAAGCAGCATTTTCATAGCTTCCGGGATTGTCAACCAAGAAATTTACGTGAAAGAGTGTTTGAATAAACGTCTGCTGCCTTTCCTGAAGAAACACGGTTGTTCCGTACTGTTTTGGCCGGATTTGGCATCTTGCCATTACGGTAAAAAGGCCATGGAGTGGTACGCCGCCAACAACGTGCAGGTGGTTCCCAAGGACAAGAACCCTCCCAACACGCCAGAGCTCCGCCCAATTGAGAAATACTGGGCTATTGTCAAGCGGAACCTTAAAAAGACCAAAAAAACTGCTAAGGGCGAGCAGCAGTTCAAGGCAAACTGGCTTTCTGCGGCGAAGAAGGTGGACAAGGTGGCTGTACAAAATCTGATGGCAGGGGTCAAGCGTAAGGCCCGGCAATTCGGATATGGAAAAGCGGAAGCCTAACTGAATATTTTTCCTGAATTTTATACTAATTGAACTTGAAAAAGAAATTTAATTTGATTTTTTAAATAAACGATTTCACCGATTTACACGCGTTTTCCCTTGACCAAATATGACCGTATCACCCTTTACTCGATTTCCTCAACACCAAGGAGGTCGACATTGCTATCATCACCGAGACGCATCTGAAGCCCGAACTGAACGTATTCCTTCCCGACTTCTGGCTCGTCAGACTTGATCGCACCTGCTCTGGAGGTGGAGGAGTGGCCATCGCTGCAAGACGGAACATCAGTTGCCGGCTGCTACCAAACTTCCAGCTGAAAACAATTGAAGCCATCGGAGTGGAGGTGAGCACATCACTTGGCCCAATCACCATCATCGCGGCCTACTGCCCCAAGCAAACCAACATCAGGGACGGGTCGTCAGTGGCCCTCCGCAAAGACATAATCAAACTCACCCGGAGGAGCGGGAACTTTATCATCGCTGGCGATCTGAACGCAAAACATCAAGCTTGGGGCAACGGTCGGAGCAATAGAAACGGCATCATCCTCAATGAAGACCTGCAAGAGGGCCACTATACCATCTTGGCCCCGGACTCTCCCACCAGGTTGAGTCGGTCTGGGGTCCATGCGACCATCGACATCTTCGTAAGCAACATGGGACACAACATCTCGCAACCTGTGGCATTCCACGAGCTGAGCTCGGACAACTACCCGGTGGTGGCCGAAGTTGGATCCTCGGTAAACCGATTCGAAGCTTCCCGGCGCAACTACCATCGAGTCAACTGGGCGCAATATCAACACTGAGTCGACACAACCATCGACTACGATGTCCAACCGGGGACGTCGAAAGATGTTAACCGGTGTCTACAAACCATCGAGGAGGCGATTTCCCGGGCCAGGGAACAACACGTGCCAGTATCCAGACAGGTGAGTAACACTCTGAACCTTGACAGCCCTACCAAAGATCTCATTAGACTCCGTAACACAATTCGTAGGCAGTACCAGCGTACTGGCCTGCCTAACTTGAAGACCAATTGTAATCGATTAACAAAGATCATTCAGGCCAGGATGGTGGATCTCAGAAATAACTATTTTGCTAGTAAGATCCGCTCCCTCCCAGATTGTGCTAAGCCCTTCTGGAAACTTACAAAAATTCTTAAAAACAAGCCTAGGCCCATTCCCCCACTGACCCCACTGGATCGTCCCGGCGACCCAGTGGTTCATCTGATAACTCCTGAAGAAAACGCTGCCGCGATAGGTCAACATTTCGTCAGCTTCCATAATCTCGGACAAAACATCATCAGCCCTCATGAATCTGAGGTTGCTGAAAATTCAACCAATCTTCTTCAGACTCCTAACATTTTTCCAGAGGAATCCGAGATTACGGCTGACGAACTGTTGGCCTATATCAAATCATCTAAAAACATGAAGGCCCCAGGTTTCGACAACATCCTGAATCTGGAACTCAAACACTTGAGTTCCAGATTCTACAACCATCTGGCACTGATTTTTAATCAGTGCCTCAGACTTGGCTACTTCCCTCGTGTTGGAAGTCAGCTAAAGTCATACCCATCCGGAAACCTGGGAAGGATCCGTCCTCTCCTTCAAGTTATCGACCAATCAGCCTTCTCTCAGGGTTATCAAAACTGTTCGAAAGAGCACTGTACCACCGGCTCCTAACATCTGCCGATGAAAACAACTTGTTACTCGAGGAACAGTTTGGTTTTCGGAAAGGTCGTTCGACCGTCCATCAGCTGACTCGAGTAACAAACATTCTCAGACGGAACAAGTCTGTTTCGAAAACATCTGCCATGGCGTTGTTGGACGTTGAAAAAGCATTCGACAATGTCTGGCATGATGGCCTGGTGTTCAAATTGCAGCAGTACGGTCTTCCAATCTTCCTAGTGAAGATCATAAACAACTATCTATCAGATAGGACGTTCCGAGTCTCTCTGAATGGCATCTCATCGGATGCTTTCAACATCGGTGCCGGGGTTTCACAAGGAAGCATTCTTGGCCCCATCCTATTCAACCTGCTCTCCTTGATGGTGGATCGTTGTCTCTGTTCGCAGATGACACATCCATCGTATACAAGGGTAGGGTCATCGGAGCTCTGACTGCCAAACTTCAGAGAGGTCTGGACGTCCTGTCTGAATATTTCAACAGTTGGAAGATCCGTATCAACGCGGCAAAGACCCAGATCATTATCTTTCCACACTCTAAATCTCCTAGACTTGTTCCGTCGGAGAATAACAAGATCTGCCTGAACGGCACAGTGGTGGAATGGTCCAAAGAGGTCGTGTATCTCGGGCTAACACTAGACAGCAAGCTTCTTTTCAGGGAGCACGTTGACAAAACAAAAACCAAGTGCAATATCTTGATAAGATCGTTGTATCCACTTATCAACAGGAAGTCAACCCTGTCCCTGAAAAATAAGCTTGCTGTCTACAAACAAATCATCCTTTCTGTAATCGAGTACGGTATGCCAATCTGGGAGAGTTGCACAAAATGCCATCACCTTAAACTCCAAAGGATCCAGAACAAGATCCTTAGGATGGTCCTAAACAGTCCCCCGTGGACTAGAAATTCTGAGATCCACCTGCAGGCTGGAATTCAGACATTAGAAGAACGGAGAGTATTCATCCTGGAAAGGTTCAGAGACACCTGTCTGAGATCAAATCATCAGATCATACGTGATCTAGCACGTTAGGTTAAGTAATACTCGTAGTTAGGTAGGTTATCACTTTTTTCAATTCAAATAAAACACATCCCCAAAGGGATATTCTGTAAACTAGTTGAAAAACGCAAATATTAAATTAGAATATCAAATTAAACAAAGATGAAGAGCCAGGTAGGCCAATCAATTAAAATGATAAATCAATGTACTACCATAATCAACAGAAATAAACATAATTTTACTACTACTAAAGGGACTACTTGAGAAAACTTCAAATAAAACCTGTTAAGTTTGCCAATGAAAATGTTAAGGTAATTTACACGGGATTGGGGGAGACTCCGCGGCGTAGTGCTTAGAATCCATACCTCTCACGCCAAAGTCACGAGTTCAAATCTCACCCCCAGCCACGTCACGAATGACCCAAGAGCATTAAAGTGACTATAATAATAAAAAAAATTAGAATTTCTAAGTTAATTTCTAGGTAGAAAAAATCTAGCTGGAATTAGGGGGAAACAGCTTTTGTAAACAATGCCTTCTCTCGATGATTTCTAGAAAGTCAAGGTTCGCACACCACACTTATCACGTGGGTGTTCTTTGAATTCCTGGTTATCATCGAGAGAAGTCATTGTTTACAAAAGCTGTTACGCCCTAATCCAGCTCTATCGATACATTTAAAAACTACGGACTGAAAAAGTCTTCGAGATGTCCGGGCTTGGCATTTTTTTCGGAAATTATGGAACTGAGTCTTATGAGATTCCAAACTTGGGAAGCTTTAAGATTCTGGGACATCAAAAAAATCAAAAAGTATCAAAAAGTTACTATTACTGAAGAAATAATAAATGTTCATGATTCTGTGTAAAAAGTTTGAAATTCAATTACATTTGATGTATGTGCTGTTTGTTTTGCTTGTAATGACAATGTCCACCAAATAAAGGCTCTAAGCAGAAATTTGGCGCCACTACGGTTGGTGGTAAAACCCGCAACCGGAAAAGTGCATTGTCCTGCTTATTCCCCGACGTGTGTCACACATTTGCTCCACAAATCTTGCATCTTTGTATGCCATCGGTCACGCTGATGTAAGCACATCGGAATGTACCTATCTACCAGCAGCATAGGCCAAGATGAACAACACAATTGTTGCCCGTGTAGGGTTTATTAGTGCAGCCAACAGTATAGTACGAGTACGAGTGCACCAACCACTGACTGGTCGTTCACAATTATGGTGCCCCCATTCGGCTGACTTCTGGCGGTCCGTGAACCGTAAAATGAACGGTCACTTCAAACGTCATTGGCAGTACTTGTGTTCCATCGTGGATGCTCTTTTTTTTCTCCACTTGGACGCTGCTGCTATTCATCGCGAAAAAACATCCAACTGTGAAATCTGGCGTAGCGTTTCATTCAGAGACGAACGCGAAAAGTGCCTATGCTCCCTACTGATCGACTCTTATTTCTGGCCATGCAACTTGAATCGCAATTGCACATGAAACGAATCGTGCATGGTGCGCGTCAAGCCGACAAATCCGTCCAAAAAGCGAAAACGTAGAGATAGAGAGAAGGATGGATACAACACTACTAAGGTCGGAGTTGGACAAAACACAGAGCAGATGGGTTGTCTTCTGCCGCGCACTCCGCCCTGATGAATGATGGGCCCTACTCCAGGCCAGGCACCAGGCAGAACAACAGTGGGCTATAATCCTCTCGTTCGTGCAGAGTGATTGATGTGTCGAAGCAGTAGTGCAATGAATGTAACCGAAAACGCGCCAAGTTTGGATTGAATTTGCCAACACAGTAAGAGGAGCACCTATTAGACGGTGGGACACAGTGGAAAGAATTATCGACAATTTAGAGCAGCGTTTCTCAATCTATGGGTCGAGGCCCACCGATCTGCCACGGGCTGCCCTCAGGTGGGTCGCAGAAAATATATCTGGGCTCAAAATTATGATAATCTAAATTCAACTGCAATAACAACATAGCGTAGAGAACTACTTCGGCCTAATCGCCCATTTTGGGCCTATCGAGCAGAAAACTTCAAATAAATCCATAATTTCAGAGTCAACAAGTCAATTATGCATCTGGTACGATACTTTAGTTAATAAGCTTCCGAACGAAGTCAATGAGAACGCGTGATATGAAGGTTTGCACCCATTATTCCCAAAAACAAAAGATGCGCTCCGACCGAATCAATTTTTATCTTTATCCGATAGGCCGAAGTAAATTCAATGGCGTTTCAATGCGTTAGGCCGAGTTTAGAATCCGTAGACCGAGTTTGCCGTCAAGAAGCAGTGTTAAACTTTTGACAATATCTCAACGATTGGTTTCTCTTTATCAAATCTTACGGTACTTACGGAAAGGTAAATAAATTTGGAAGCCTTCAGTAATAATAACATTCCGTTTGGTGCTAAACTGCGCTAGATTAAGAAAGACTAAGTGCGCGTTGTGTTAATAGGCCGGAAATGGGGTAGTTAACCCTTCCTATCGTTTTTTTTTCAAATATTTTGATGATTTCAAGGCCATTTTAACATTTTTAGTTAATCTTATAATTTTGTCGAACCTATTAACGGAATCCCTTTATGAAGAGCTTTTCGTCTACTACTTACAGACTTCATCAGTGCCAAGTACTCAGTGCCAAGTTATGTTGATGAACTGATGAAGTCTGCAAGTAGTAGACGAAATACGCGTACCTGTCAAAAGATAAGCAATTCAGGAATTAAAAGGAAATAAATCAACACACTCAAAAAGCTCTTCATTTTTAGCCAGTTAGTTTAGGCTATTTTTGGCGTTTCATAATTATAATAAGAGCCTGCCAGGCCGTTTTAGAGAATTTAAGGCAATTTTGGCGTTTTTAAAACTATTCTAGGCCATTTTTGGTTTTTTGTTTTAAAGATTTTTTTATTAGAGTTATCGAGGACGGCTTGAAAAGTCATTTCAGCGTTTTGAGGAATGTCGCAAAAACACTTTATTTGCGGTTGCGTTTTTGCCGTTGCAAGTTGACCCGGACCCGGTTCGAGGACTCTTTCGATGTGTCCACATTATTTTCGCACATTTAATACCATTCCTATACTGATTTGGCGAGCTATTTAAGGAAATCGACAGTGAGCATGCTTAAAGGCGTAAACGCGATGATTGATTCTCTTCGTCGATTTTCTCTTTTGTTAATAACTCGCTAGAATTAACGTTTCTCGGTGCGTTTGCTATTGTTTTCGATAGTCAATACACCCTGTTACAACTCTGCATTGAACAAATTCGCTTAGCTGTAGCAATGCAAAGGGAAAATCGATGAAGAGAATCGATCATCGCGTATACGCCCTTATGCATGCTCACTGTCGAAATTGAGTTCTTGAGTGTTGACAAATATTCGAGTTTGTGAAGCAGCTACCAAAATTTATGGAAGTTTCCAAATTGATGCTCTGAAATCTTGATACTCCCAAACTAGCAGTGCAAAGTTTGAAGACGCAGATTTATCCCCCTAATGGAGTCACGTGGCATTCTCTTGCAAGGTATTATCAAAAAATGATTGTTTCGTTCATATCTCCGGAACCATATGTTCGATCAGAATAAGATCTAATGGGATTCTATGGGAGCCAGATACATACAAAATCTCTCAAATCGCTTCAGACTGCATCAAACTAATTCGATGTATGGTTGACAATTGACCCTCTGGGCCTTGGATCGAATATATTAGCGTTTCAAGTGATAGTAAAACCTTTCGGAACAGCTTAGTGATGCGAGCAAGGCAAAAAGCACTCTTGTAGTGCTGGCATCTGCTCGCCAATTTGAACCAAGCGAGGGCGGCAATTTTCTGGAAAATACCTGCTGGCTGAGCGTACATTTCTGGCATTTTTCCACGAGAGAAAAATTAAACACCTTCTACGTTTCGAACGTTGCCAACTATGCCGTGCCTGGGCAGTTATTGGTCTACCGTTGATTTGTTGGTTCAGGTGAAAGTGCTGCAAAATGGTTCCCATTATTTTAGTGCCAGTGACATAAGGCTACTCACGGTTTAGTGGCTAAAATACTGCAAATCAGCTGCCATCACAGAGATCAGAAACGGTTTCGATGGGGTACCGCTACCGATGAAGGACTGTGGCGCTTGGAAGCAAGGTAGAAATGCATAGATGAGCGAAGGAAATCAACAAACCCAAACGCAGATGCCAATGTTTGTAATCTGCGAAAGCGAAATTTTTTGTTTATCTTTGGTTCGTCCGGTTTCTCGTGCGAAAATTTCAACAAATTCGTACACTGCTAGCGTTTTACAACGTAAACCGTACGTTCGCCCTGATGTTTGGATTTGGAATCGAATCTCGCGCTGTGCAGCGACTATCGATGATGAGTAAAGCAAAGAAGAATTCACACCCAGAAACAAAAAAAAAAACAAATCGTGAAGGCTACCATAATGAGGTATAAATATGGATAATGATTCATCAAAATTAACTAAAGCGATCGGCTTTGCGGTGAAAAAGTGCTCAACTGTTGCTGTTGGCAGTGAAGCGTGACTTCGTTCGGTTGTAAATTCGAGAATTTGACGATTCAAAGGCGTTGTAAATTAACTGATGGCTTTAGCTGCTTTGAAGCTTCGAACAATTTTCATGCGTTCTGCCTTTATGGTGGTGATAAGTTAATTGACACACCTTCATTGTGGATTGTTTGGTATGGTAGAACAAATACACAGAGGTAAGGAAGTGTAAGATGTTTGTGGTTTAGAAGTGTCCTAATAAAAGGACTGACCACATGCTACCATAGTACCATACTCAACACATTTTAAGTCTTATAAGAATATGATGTAAGTGTTTAGTTGGTGATGCCAAAACGACAAAAGAGCCCTTGAACATTCCAAAATTCTCTTAGGCTGTGAACCATTTGCCGAGTTAAATTTAACTCGTGGTTAACATTTCGAAAGTTATTTCTTATGTTCGAAAATCCCTGTGATACCGATCGCCTTTAAAAGGTTAAAATTGCGCTTAATTAATCTTAAGAACACTTAAACAAATGTTTAACTTAAACAACAAAATAGCATTAATGACGTATTAATTTCCAGGGTGGCGACTGGATTTAAGAATTAAAATTTACAGTTTTTTTCACAGTTGCCTAAAATAGTTTTTGGACGCAGGACTACGTCTATGATTTCTATATGGGGGTACACTTTGTGAAAACCGAAAATGGAACATGTAACAAAATTATGAAAGATTTTGAACGTTAATAACTCAGCTGCCCCTGGACTAATTTCAATAATTTTATCACCAATCGATCAGAAATATTCCTACGCATCTGAAAGTTAAGCTTTTATAGTTTTTTTTTCAAAATGACACTTTTGAAAATTGAACGAATGTGCAACTGTTGCTATGATAATTAAAATAATCACCGATTGTCTGCGAAAAGTGATTTCCCTCACACAGATTTCAAAGTTGAATTCCATCTGGTCTCACTAAATGGTGTTTATTCAATCACCGCGTGGTAAGTGGTGGTGGTGTTCTCCAGTACACAACGAAAGGCTGCCTGGAAGCAGCGAGCTGGAGCCCACATGACCATCCATAGAAGGAGGAAGAAGCCGCACAGCTATTGATCGGAATCAGGTCTTCGTGAGTCGCTGTGGACCTTCTATGTCAAGTGCGTTATACTAAATAGTACAAACTGTATTACTTGAAACCTAGATTATTATTTCGGATAACTTGTGACCGTTGAGAATGCAGTCTGTACTTGTGAGATCAAAATAAGTTGTTTTCAAATCAATTCAGAAGAGAAATAGCATAGTATAAACCAGGTTGCACAATGTCGTAGGTGATACGAGCTCCAAACTGTTGTTAAGAAGGAGACCCATCGTCATCCGTTGCTGTTACTGTATGCGTGATAATGTTTGCACCATTGAGCAATGTCAAAATTAAAAAAAAAATCTCAAAAATTTCGTTTTCGAGTTTTTTTATTCATTCAAAGGGGGATGTTTCTCAGAGTCTTAAACTATGTTAATAATCGATCGAGTTTCCACTTGCTGCAATTATGGCCTCCACACGCTTCCGGAATTAACGACAGGTTCTAATAATGTAGTTTGGATCAATTTCTCTCCAGGTACAGGTCAATGTTTGTCTGAGGCTTGCTGTACTCAGGTGGCGTTTAGAACAGGCCTTGGCCTTCATTACGCGCCATATTGAGTAATCCAGCGGATTAAAATCGGGGCTGGATGGCGGCCACATATCCTTCTCCCAGAAAGGAAGATGTTCCTGCAACCAGTTCTGAATGAGGTTCGAGGTATGGCACGGAGCCCCATCTTGTTGAAATACAACATTTAGCTTCGGCCGTACTATTCTTTGATCCTAGGAAGAACATACTTACTTAAAATCCCGATGTAGACCTCCGTGTTGACCTTGTCGCCTTCTGGAATGAACAGCGGGTCCATTTTTTTGCCATCGGAAGCCACCAATCCAAACACCATAACGCTAGCAGGATGCTTGGTCAGATACACGTTCTTGTGCTCGTCGGCCACGTCTTTTACCGGAAGAGAACTAATATACCGGTCGGTTCTGGAATTTGATACGAGATCGACGGTTAACATGCTCTCGTCGGTGAACAGGATTATCGGATTTTTTCGCTTAAGGAAGTTCAAGATTTTCTTGCCTCGTTCGACTCGTAGCTCCCGGATGCGGTTGATAATCATGTAAGTTTTTTTTCCGTGCCCTCGACTTCACCCCGCAATCTTCCTTTACGATCTTCCGTGCCGTAAAGTCACTGATCCCGTGTTCCTTTGCCATTTTTCTTATTGAAGGATTCACCCGAATCTTCCTTTTGATAGCAGCGATAACCCTCGGACGACTTGTGGCCACCTTCGCGGATGGTTGTCCTTTCTTTTCTCGGTCTAAAACCCTTTTGACGGTCCACCGGGACACTCCAACGGCGATTGAAATGTCTTTTTGCGACATTTGCGCATGGGACAAATCACGAATACGCTGCCACTTCGTCATGGTGCAACTGTCAAACTAAGTAAATCATTTTCTTTTATACATAGCCTACTACGGTATGAGCTATAGGTTACGTGCATGCAAAGAAAACCAAGGCATTGTATGCCACGTGAAACGGGAACCTTATTTGTACGATGGAGCAAACATTATCGAGCATACGGTAGATAGTAATTTGTGATTAATTACTACCTCTTAGATAAAAGATGTGTCTCCCTCCAACAGACCAGAGCTGTCCTGGCCACGTCCTTGCATCTGGTGGGGAAGGGGGAGGAATGTTAGTCCGACACTTACTTAAGATAGATGCAGAGAACTCTACGACCCCTGTTAAGTGTCACGGGAAAGGCGGAATTTTGTTAGTAGGGAGGATAAGCCATAAGATACGCCCAGCCGGCATTGCTGGCAATCGTTATATCAAGTATTTAAGAAATAAAAGCTGTTAGTAGATCATTTGTTGATTATGATGAATTCAGCAGATAAATGCACGGAAATTCCAAGGAGATGTTTTAACAAATTTGTAAAAGTGAATTTTAACGGAATTAATCCTTTTCCCTCTCCTTCTCTTATCTGAAAGCGAGTAATGGCGCTATAACCATAAGCCATGAAACGCTAGGACAAGAGTTAGCGCTTATATTTCAACCGTTAGAGGAAAATGAAGCATCGCATAAGCTTTCTAGGCTAGATGCTCTCAACGACCAATCAATCATAAATTGCCAAAAACGGAACGTACGGTACGAGATGTAAACGTTTCATCCATTCGTTGGAATCTGACACTTAGTGTTTAAATATTCGATTTAAACAGGCTTGATGTTTTCTGAATCATCTCGCCCGTTAAATGGCCGTTTTGGTATATTTTTTTTGCCTCGATTCGTTTTTCGTACTGACTACCAATGCTACCGACCCACACAGGAGATATTTAATTAACATCATCACTATGGCCCGGTGGTCGGAGGTGAGGCCAGCAGCTCATTGCTCTATTCATACTGCATTGGACATCCCGTATCCAACATGTGTGATGTAGAACAGAGACGAGTTGTGTTTGTTCACATCGACCGATACTGAGTGGTTGCGGTACAAGCACATATCGTCGGTAATAGACGATTGTTGTGTATTGAGAACGCTTGCGCAAAAAGACTAAGGGAGGGAAACGGATTCGAAACTCATATGTCATTAGCCAAATACATCCGTAGACCATAGGTCCACCGTTGTATAATTGGCAATGCACCCGTGTACTGAATGGGAATTGTGGGTTCGAATCCCACCGGTGCCCTTGGATTTTTTCGCAAATTTTCTCACACGCACGTCTCTTGCCGGTGATATGTGCTAACCTCTCAGTATCTTCTAACTGTCGCATAGAACAAATAAAAATTGACTTTCAGTCGCTAACCTAAATCGTTAATTAACAAGATATCCCTCTGATCTAATCCTCGAACAATGCAATGGATACACCACCCTTATGTGATCGCACTGCCATCTGGTGAGTGCACGTTGAAACTGTTGAGAGTCCCTCACCAACTTCACCAATAACTGACAGGTGTCAGCATGACAGATGCCAGCGCGGACGTTGATGATCAGCCGAGGGAAGAGGACGATATGATCCTCGATGTCATCATCATATCATCATATTGCGATAGCAAGATTCTCACTTTTTTGTGATTGATCCGATTTTCAATCACTACCCATTTATACGCAACAACACTTAAGAAAACAATAACACTTCCAAGCTCGCATTATGATGGGCTTGTAAGAAAATTTTGCTTTCGAGTGAAACACACCAGCCACTGAAAATTCAACTTATCGAAATCATTGCTAAACAAACGTAATACAATACGTCGTCTTCCATGACCAACGCAGCACGCATTCTTTTCAAAAATTATGTTGGAATAATGATTACTTTCCTATTTTTTTTTAATCGTAAGAAGGTATTTCCGGAGAACTTTGAGATTTGGGCGTAATTGCTTTTGTAAACAAACAAGTCAATCGCTGATTTATTGCGAATAAAAACATAATCTTGCAAACAAACTATACCAAATGATAGAGGAATCATTTCTCTCCCTGTTTGTGTTGTTAATTTTTTTTTTTGGTTGAGCTTTAATTCGCGAGAAATAAGCCAGTGACGTGTTTGTTTACAAAAGCAGTTATGCCCTAATCTAAACGTTCTCCGGATTTGTCAACGCCGGTAAATGGAAACGCAAACGGAAGCTGCCGAAGCTGAATGATGACGATGAGTGATGACACCGCTTAGTGTTTTGATTTGCGCTATACCGTAAGGCTTAGTGGTGTGGGTTTGTACATGCATAGAGGTTGGTGTGCGTGTTTTCATCTAACACTGCAGTTCTACGTTGTCTCGTCACAAACCTTTTGGCGTTGCTATCTGTATCTATAAATTCCAACGAGTGAAGGGGGTCTGATTAGAGGGATATCTTGTTAAAAAATATCTTTGCTTTGCATAGTTTAGAATTTGTTCGGTACGGTCGCGAAATTTTGAAATGATGATACGTTCTTTAAATTAACTAATTTGATACAAAGCTCAGTAGTAAATAAGTAGAATATCACACAAACCAAAATTAATCGACTTGCCAACATAGGCTATTACATTTTGGTGGCACTCTTCAAATGATAATAAGCCTTTTTTTCTCGCTTCGGTTGTCTCGCACGGCTTTCGGAACTCGCGCGGTTTTCGTAACTTACATAGTTTAGATATTTCGTTCGAAACGGATTTACTTATTCAATCGGTTTACTACGCGGATGTATCTAAGCGCACACGTCACAGCATTTTTTCCATAGCTAATTTATGGAACTTCCCTCATAAGAATTTATTTCTAAAAAATCCAAAATGTAATACATTGAATTGTATCAATGCGTGCTAGAACAGATATGAACTAACAAGGGTAGACAATGTAAAAAGGTATTAATTGCGATTATTACATATATAAAAATGATGTCAACCTTCTATCCCTAATATGCAAGAGCGATGTCCAAGCACGATGAGCCATAACACTTTTTGTCTGTAGCAGTCTGTAGTGCATTGATCTTTAATGTAACAGCTTTTCAGTGGCTCTGTACTTTCATAAGCTAAACTTCACCGCGATAATGAATTATTCTCCAAAGCTGTCGTGCAACCATTTCGTTAAAACAATACATATCACAGCAGTTCGGTTACGTGACGTGAGACCTACGGAACGTGCCATCTGTTCAACGCGAATCGAAATTCCACGTAAAACTACCATCAAACTTGGGCAAGTTTCTTGCCGAAACAATCGCAACTGTGCACTTACCGATGATGTTGCTGCTGCTGCTGGTGACAACATTGAATAACAAAGCAAAGGTTGCAGAAGGGCATTCGCACACGACGACGACAGACGCAAACGTGCCATCATTAGGGAATCAGAAGCCAAGCTCATCAACGTGAGAAAACAAAAATCACTAAACCTAGTTGTGTGTAACCACACACCAAACGAAGGCGAAGAATGCCAAAGATAATGGCAGTCAGTTGGATGGTGTAGTAGGTCTCTGAGAAATCGGATTGATTTGCATAGGTGTCATTCCCCTTCCGCCTCCTTGGCTGTCAACTGGATGATCCGAAAGCGGTCGTTTTTTTGCGGAGGAGATGTGGCCTGTAATGCTGGCTACCAAAGAAAACGAAACAATTGGAACACCGAACCAGATGCATAATTTACCTGACTAAGTCCAATGTCACAGCGATTGTTAAACGACTTGCTGATTTGTGTCCACAGAGTTTGATCTGATATCGGCGTTCTACTCGATGTTGTAAGTTGGAACAAATGTTCAAAGTAATTGAAGTTTGTTCCAATAAGTTAAAATCAGTCTGATGCGCTTGGCATGAAATTTTATTTTTTCCTGGAAAATTCTGGAACGTTGTCAATTGGGTAATAGGGTAATTTGCCAACTGTTGCACACTTCACATTGTTTACTGTGCAGCATTTATCCCAGACCATTAAGTTTTCCGACCATGGTGACATGCTAATCAGTGATCAATTGATAAATGATAAAACATATGTTTTTGATACTCAGTATTAGGAATATTGTGATAACACATATTTGAAATATTTTTTACATTGTTCATATAGGGTTAACTACCCCATTACCGGCCTATTAAGCACAACCCGCACTTACTCTTTCTTAATCTAGCGCAGTTTAGCACCAAACGGAATGTTTTTATTACTGATGGCTTCCAAATTTATTTACCTTTCCGTATGTACCGTAAGATTTGATAAAGAAAAACCAATCGTTGAGATATTGTCAAAAGTCTAACATTGCTTCTTGACGCCAAACTCGGCCTAACGCATTGAAACGCCAATGAATTCACTTCGGCCTATCGGATGAAGATAAAAATTGATTCGCTCGGAGCGCTTCTTTTGTTTTTGGGAATAATGGGTGCAAACCTTCATATCACGCGTTCTCATTGACTTCGTTCGGTAGCTTATTAACTAAAGTATCGTACCAAACGCATTATTGACTTGTTAACTCTGAAATCATGAATTTATTTGAAGTTTTCTGCTCGATAGGCCCAAAATGGGCGATTAGGCCGAAGTAGTTCTCTACCCTAATTTCAGGCGATTTCTTAATTTTTCTGGTAATAATCTTCAGTTGTAAAATAAGCTATTAAAAGCATTAAATTAAATTAAATTAAGTAGGTAATCTTTAGAGGAAAATGCGATCAATTGCAACAACGTTGTAAAATTTTCAGAAAATATTTTTAGTCAATAATTGGATCACATTTGGACTCTTGGCCCTGGATTAGTGTCTATGAGGATAACGCCTCAAGGTATGCAACGTGTCATATAAACAGCTGCTGCGTATTATTTGCTTACCATGTTTCATTGGTATGCAATAATTAGATACGAAGTGTGCAATAAAATAATTTCAAATCAACTGACGCGTGCAACAATTGGACTCTGAGGGACATTCAAAAGTTTTATCATACAGAATGATTTTACCAATATAAATTACTGATAAGCGCAGTAAATGCTTTGTAAATGTCAGGGCTGTCAAAAAATAGTGATTTTAGTGACCATGTTGAAGAAATAAGTGACTAAATAGTGACTGATAGTTGTAAAAATAGTGACTAAAAAGTGACCTTGAATTGAATTAAAAATAAATTTTATTGAACACTCTTAGGAATTTCTGCGGAGCACAACTCCTGTGAACTTCAAAGGAAAAATCCAAGGGCCTTCTGAGAATAATTTCATAAAGTGTGTTGGAGAAAACAAATTCGGAGCATAAGTCCTTGGATTTTTTTTTGAAAATACTAAAAGAAGGATTACAATCAAATCTGAGAATAACTCCAGGCCATCTTCAAAGGAATTTAGAAAATAAATTCAGGAGAGTTTTCCAAAAAAAAAAAAATTATGAGAAGAAATCTAAGGAAATTGTGAGTATAAATGCCAATGAATTCTTAGGAGACTTTCAATGTGAGTAGAATTCCAAGGGAAGGAGTGAGATTCAAAAGGAAATCTGAAATGAATTCAATGAATATTCTGATAATCTTTCCAAAGGGTGTCTTATTGTGGAGAATTGCAAGGTAATTCCGATAAAAACTAAAAGAAAATTAAATTCGGAGGATAGCTTCATCGAAATTTCCGTTGAATATGAAATGGACTATTCTGAGAACTTCCCAAATTTTTCCTATGGAGTTCTCGAAATGTTTCTGAATACCACTGTCCTTCTGTGAAGTTTTCGAAGTTTTCTAAATTTCTGGAATTTTTCCTCCCGCAATTTTCATGGAATTAGAATGAAATAATTAGTAAAGTTTTATGATTTTCACTTAAGTTCTCATGATTTTTCTGAAGTTCATGAAACTTCCATTAAATTATCGTCACTAATTTAAAACTTCTTCAATAGTCTAGACTTTCTGGGTGTTATTAAAACTGCCTAAACGAATTTCTTTAAAGTTCTCTAGGTTGCCCTGAATTTATCAGTATTTTTTAACAACCCGCAACTTTACTGAAATTGATTGATTTAACTTGAAGTTTGGAGAATTTTCCTTAAGTATTCTAACCATTAAAAACGCTCACTTATTTTCACAAATTTTCTGATATATATTATATATTTAAAATTCCCTGACCCTGATCAATCATAGAATTCTTGGAATACCCCATAATTCCACGGAATTCCTTGTAAGTCGCTGCAAATTTGCTTAAGTTAATGGGATTATTCTGAAGCTATTTGATCGTCCTCGAAGTACTCGGAACTTCGCTGAATATCATGAAACTATCTAAATTCTAAGTTCTCTGGAATTTCTTGAAGACATTTATCGCTGCTTGCTAAAAGTTCTCGAATTTTTTTTAAATGAATGGAACTTCGTTCATATTCTTCAATCAACTTAGTTAAACTTTTGTAGTTCTTGATGTTTCCATGATATAACACCCTTAAAATACTCTCACGTTTTCCGGATGTTAATATAATTTTTATCACGTTCCAGAAGTTCTATCGAAGCTTTGTTGAAGTTTCAGGAACTTCTTTAAGGTTTCTACAATTTTCTTTAAATTATTTGAACTGCCCTTGATTCTCTGATCTGTCTTGATGATCTCGAAGCTTCCCTAAAGCTCTCAATTCTATTGAAGATAAATTTCCCTGAAATTCTTTGGACTTCTGTGAAGTTCCTGAAATATTTATGAAGTTTCCATAAATTATCTGATGGTCTCTGTACTTCCCTGAAATTCTCGGAACATCTTAAGGGTTCTAAATTATCCTAAATTTACGATTATAGATATTTAAACTGCTCTAAAAAGTCTGAACTAAAGTCATGGGAACTGCTCTTAAGATCTGAAATTCCCCAAAGATCTCTAGATCTAGCTTAGATTTTTTTAAATTTACACAATACCCCTCAAGGTTTCTATATTTCTCAAGTTTGCTTAACACCTGTGATGTACTCTGACATTCTAGGAACTTCATAAAAGTTACTGAAAATTTTAGAATGTTAAAAGAACCGATTTGAGGATCTTAAAGCTTCCACTAAGTTCCCCACAATTTCAGTATGTTAACTTCCCTTATGTTCCCGCAGTTTGTTTATGGAGCTTTACTGAAATTCCCAGAATTTCCTTTCATTCCTCAGAACTTCTTCAAAGTTGCCACAATTGTTGTGAAGTTAATGGGACTGCAATGAAGATCTCTAATATTTCATAAAGTTAATTACGAACTTGAAATAAATGATTTAATGTTTTCCTTAATTCAGGCACTTTGAAAATTTTCAATATCATGAACTTGTACATGGAATACGAAACTACAAGACATTGAATGTTTTTAGATTTTGGAGTACGTTTTTTTAAACTGTGAACAGTGAAAAATTAAGTTCAGCATTCATGGGATTTGATTACAAGCTTGTTTCTTTAAAACTGATTGCCATGTCTTAAAAACGCTTGGGTTAAATACTGTTGATCTTCCAGAAAAAGCATACTTTGAACGCATTTAAAAAAAAAGCTTTCTTATAATAAGCCTTGAATTTATCCGTTAAAGTTCTGAGAAAACCTGGAAAACTCAGGAAATTTTATTTAGATTAATGAGTAGGCAACCTGTAGATAGAGAAAGACGATTAAACGTCACAAAGCAAATAATGATCAATATTGAAATAAATTCACGCTAAAATAGTTGAAAATAGTGACTGATTACAAGAAAAAGCGACTTTAGTGACTTGACCTTAAAAAAAGAGACTTTTTAGTGACTGGCTTGAAAAAAGTGACCAAGTCACTAAAAAGTGACTCACTACCAGCCCTGAAATGTAAATGTTTCTTGCGGAATTCCTACTTCAAAAACGACTTCAATCTCTTAAACATGCAAAATAACCTAAAGTACGTGGTTCGCTGGGCAACAATTGTCAAATTACCCTAACATGAAATGTTGATGTATGTAATGCTTAAAGGTTCCACTGAACTACTCACCAATTAAAATATCAGCTATACTTTACTGATTTGATGTTGGTCCGGTACTGTAAGTGGTATATGATAAATTATGATAAGTTAAGTTCTAGAACTCTGCATCGTTGAGTGAATTGTACTATGAATAATAAGCAAAAGAAGATTTGTTGCAGTTGATTCCAGGTTCATTCTAGTTCAAAGGAAACTCCATCAGCTTTTTTAATTTACTAAACAATAATCGCTACTGCTGATGCAATGCCTGTTCCGGAACTTGAAGTTTTGTTTTAATATTTATTTGTCTATTTCGATTTATTGGTGCATATTCAACGTCAACACAAATTAAGCTAAAACCAATACCAATCGACAGTGTTGTGCCTATGTTGTTCTGCATATTTAGAAATATCAACCGGAAAAAACGAAACCAACCGAATAATAACCTGGAATTCAATTGCAATCTCTGAAAATGTTTTGACCGAATTATGCTTAAAGAAATTTTATTCCACTACCTTAAACAGTGATGGATCTCTCTTCTGGGGCTTCTTCCTTACTTTAGAATGCTAACGTAAAATCCAGTTGTTAGTTAATCCATCGTAAATTGTATATTGTAATGTTATTGATCTCCCTATCAAAATGCAAAATTTCCGTACCATAGAGCCACACTCTGTGTTTTCACTGAAGGTGCACTCGAGAGCACTCTCAAGTGCACCTACAGTGAAAACACAGAGTGTGGCTCTGGAAATGATTAATAGCAATAAACAACCCTTAGCTCAGTTGGTAAACGCGCAGCTACAATTCCCGGTTCGATTCCCGGTCCGGTCTAGGAATTTTTCGAGTTGAAAAATCTCTCGACTTCCCTGGGCATAGAGTGTGATTGTACTTGCCACACAATTATACTAATGCAAAAATGGTACAGGCATCGAAAGCTCCCCATTAATAACTTTAAAAGTGGATCTACAACACTAATTTGAGAGCACGCTAACGTTCGAGTTGTTCAATAAACAATAATTTTTTTTTTCAGTCATATAGTAGTCATATAGCTAGTAAACAATTTTTTTTTCTTTGGCTATATGTTTTTAGTATTACTTCTACGTGAAGTCAACGATTTACATAGTTGAAGATGCTAATTTCAAATAACAGACTGTAGTGGTAATTTTTATACGATAGATGGAGTAGATGAAAGCATAGAGTTGATAGTTCCGTTAGAGTACGGCAGTGTGAAGATTGTGTATAGATATTAGAAAAGCGAGCTAGGACAACTTTTAAGGAAGGTACAAATCGGTTTTTTCATCTCTCTTTACCAAACTCCCCCTTTGGAGAGGGATGGTGAGGTGTGTCCCCCCCCCCCCCCGCCACCACTGGCAAAAAGAGATGAAAACCGACCCGCTCAAGTACCAACTGTGTGTTTGAAACAGTTCTACCGATTTTTTACCGCACTTCAGTTGTTATTTGAAGGAAGGCATCCAGTCGTAGGTTTGGAAATTGCAACTATTGTTTACCCCTACCACGATATGTGCTCCTGTCATCGTCGACTTGACGATCTCGAGGGGACACGGGTGGGGTAGGTGCTGCTACTGTACCATCCAATTTTTTTTCAACGGATTCAGTATTTTTTATTAAAACATAATGTTTGTTCTTCAAAAAAAAAACGTCAATGAATATTGGAGAAGGGGCCCTGGTCAGCCGTACGACGCAACTTAGTCGCGATGCTCTCACTTTAACTACAGAAAGGTATTGAAATCATTCTCATTTTTTATTGAACACCCGTTATAAGCTAATATGCGATAAGCAATAAGCTTTAAATGTGAAGAAGAAGAAGAAGATTCTATATTAAAAAAGTTGTAAAACGTGCAGACTAAGCGGTGCCATTTAGGAACCAGGTAAATGACACGAACTCGAATCTTCTTGAGCATATAGTCCACTGCTCATCCGTTGATTTCCCAAGGTAGTAAGTTATGCAACCAACTAAATACATCCATCAACTCTGCATATGAGGATTATAACCATAAAGTCGAAAATGAAGTCAAGTCATGCCATAAGAACTTTTTTAATTATGTAAACACGAAATTAAAAAGTAGCAATTTTCCTTGGTGAATGAATTTGGATGCAAATGTAGGTGAGAATTCTTATGAAATTTGCAATCTCTTTGCAAACTTCTTCCAAGTAGTGTACACCACATTTTCCGAAGAAGATCATGCCCGCGATTTTTTTTTTCATTCATTCCTGAAATTTCTAACAACATTTCTGTCAACCAACTATCTCAACATGAAGTCCTCAATGCACTGAAAAACTTAAACGCGTCAAAAGGATCCGGACCTGACGGCATTGCATCCATATTTTTGAAAAACCTCTCTGAAGAATTCGCATTTCCTCTAGAGCGTCTTTTCAACATGTCTGAAAAATGGGAATTTCTCTGAAATTTGGAAATCATCTTATTTGGTACCTATTCTCAAATCAGGCGCGAAATCCGGCATTCGAAATTATCGTGTAATTGCTATTATTTCTTGCATTCCAAAACTTTTTGAATCAATCGTAAACGACAAAAAAATTCAGCATGTGAAAAATCTAATTTAAAGTAAACAGTACGGCTTTTTTTAAAGGTCGCTCAACTACCTCTAATCTATTAGAATATGTATCTTCCATTCTTAACGCGATGGACAGTGGCAAGCACGTTGAAGCGCTATACACCGACTTCAGTAAAGCATTTGACCCCGTAACGTGGCTAGATCACCTTTTCGTAGTACGTTGCGGGATGTAAAATCTACCACCGATTCCTAGTCTTGACTACTTCAAACTAGGGGAACGGATTTTTCAATAATTAAAGGAACACATCTTAGTCCTTGTTACTTTTTATGCCTTGTTGATAGTGATAAGCCCTCGGGTTGGTTGGACCGAGGATGATCTTCAAACAAGGAAAAAAATAGTTAGTTAGTTCACCTATGTGATTCCTAATCTTCTATTCGTTGTTCCCTAGTTTGAAGTGGTTAAGACTAGGGTTCATTGGTCATTATCGATGTCATTGCTTATTTTTGTTGTTAAGGAATCCAATTTTGACTGAAAAAGGGGCGCGCCTTTGGAGGGTGTTCCAACACTCCGAAGGGAATAAATAGCGGGACCTTTCAATTAGAATCGATTCCTTGCGATTAAGGCAAGAATGACAACTGTATCAAAACTGAATACTTCATCATTTCTCAAAAGTGATGGAGTAATACGACATGCACTAAACTAAGGACTAAGTGTAATGTCCCGAACAGAGGAAAAAAGCATTTGACCGCATCGACATACCATTATTAATCATCAAATTGCAGAAAATAGGAATGGAGCCTGGACTTTTGAATTGGCTTCAATCATAAATAACGCATCGTAAACAAATAGTACGCTTTCAAAATAAACTTTCAGAATCAATTTTAGTCACCTCTGGGGTACCCCACCCGAGCAAAGTCGTATACTAAAATAATATCAAAATGATATCTAATTTTGTTTTTGAAATCATGCTGATAACATAATTTGATATGATAGTTTTTTTTTTAATTTTGGTTGAATCCATATTTTGATATTTCCAAAAAATATAATTGAATACAAAATTTGATATAATATAAAAGAGCATCCACATTTATCACTGAAATCTACGTGTATTTTTATGTTTTCTTCTTACGAGTCAGTCAGGATGCTTGCTGTTTTCTTAGTGAACATCACATAGACAATTATGATTTTAACAATGTTGTTTTACAACATTTATTGATATTAATCTACCTGCGAATTGAATTTACAAATCGATATAACCCTGTAACGAACAGCTCGTCTGTAATACTTATACTAATACATTGTCCAATATTGTAATTTAACTTTCGTAGGCTTAGTCATATTTAAACATGTTGTCATAAATCTCATTGACTATCAGTTCTCCCAACACAATAAATATCGTCGTTCATGTCTGTTAAAATATGTTCGATGCGAAGGAATTGATCATTCATAATAATAAAAGAGTCATCGTGGGGCCTTCCTTAGCTCAGTCGGTAAAGGCGCAGCTACAAAGGAAGACCATGCTGGAGGTGGCTGGGTTCAATTCCCGGTCCAGTCTAGGAATTTTTCGGGTTGGAAAATTTCTCGACTTCCCTGGACATAGAAGTATGATTGGACTTGCCACAAAATTATACTAAAGGGTGATACGGTCAAAATTTGGTCAAGGGAAAACGCGTGTAAATCGGTGAAATCGTTTATTTAAAAAATCAAATTAAATTTCTTTTTCAAGTTCAATTAGTATAAAATTCAGGAAAAATATTCAGTTAGGCTTCCGCTTTTCCAAATCCGAATTGCCGGGCCTTACGCTTGACCCCTGCCATCAGATTTCGTACAGCCACCTTGTCCACCTTCTTCGCCGCAGAAAGCCAGTTTGCCTTGAACTGCTGCTCGCCCTTAGCAGTTTTTTGGTCTTCTTTAGGTTCCGCTTGACAATAGCCCAGTATTTCTCAATTGGGCGGAGCTCTGGCGTGTTGGGAGGGTTCTTGTCCTTGGGAACCACCTGCACGTTGTTGGCGGCGTACCACTCCATGGCCTTTTTACCGTAATGGCAAGATGCCAAATCCGGCCAAAACAGTACGGAACAACCGTGTTTCTTCAGGAAAGGCAGCAGACGTTTATTCAAACACTCTTTCACGTAAATTTCTTGGTTGACAGTCCCGGAAGCTATGAAAATGCTGCTTTTCAAGCCACAGGTACAGATGGCTTGCCAAACCAGATATTTCTTTGCGAACTTTGACAGTTTCATGTGCTTGAAAACATCTGCTACCTTTCCCCTTCCTTTTGCCTTATAAAACTCTTGTCCCGGAAGCTGCTTGTAGTCGGCTTTGACGTAGGTTTCGTCGTCCATTACCACGCAGTCAAACTTCGTCAGCATCGTCGTGTACAGCCTCCGGGATCGCGCTTTGGCCGTCGTATTTTGTTTATCATCGCGATTTGGAGTCACTACCTTCTTGTAAGTCGATAGTCCGGCTCGTTTTTTGGCTCGATGCACGGTTGTAGACGATACACCCAGCTTATTTGCGGCATCTCGGAGAGAGAGGTTAGGGTTTCGCTTGAAACTACCGGCAACTCTCTTTGTCGTCTCAGCGGCTTCCGGTTTTCGATTTCCCCCCGATCCAGACTTCCTGGCTGTCGACAAACGTTCCCCAAACACTTTAATTACATTTGTAACGGTTGATTTGGCAACTTTTAGCGATTTTGCCAACTTTGCGTGCGAGTAGCTCGGATTTTCGCGATGCGCGAGCAAAATTTTGATACGCTGCTCTTCTTGCTTGGACGGCATTTTGACAACTGAAGAGTGAATTCCAAAATCAAAATAGGAGCAACATTCTACTTACACACACCTTCAAAATGAGGGGTGTTCAGGTTTTTTAAATGCAAAATTGAAAGAAATACGTCAAGTTGATATTGACCAAATTTTGACCGTATTACCCTTTAATGCAAAAATGGTACAGGCATCGAAAGCTCTCAATTAATAACTGTGGAAGTGCATCTAGAACACTAAGTTGAGAGCACGCAATAAGCTAATATGCGATATGCAATAAGCTTGAAATGCGAAGAAGAAGAAGAAAAAGAAGAAAAGAGTCATCGTATACTAATTTTTTGCATGATTTGTGTGTCCTATGCCTATATTGAATATAATTCCACTAGAATTTGTCATGAAAACGAAACTCTAAATTTAAAAACTTCACATTGTCTATTTCTATGCTATTGGATCTAATAAACTTCAATCGTTCGTCATATTTTAACTTTTGTTATTTGTCTATAATGACAAAAGCGTACTTTCTTGTAATTTGTACCACTGGATGATTATTTCCAGTATCTCTTGATTCTGAACAACATAGAAAAAATCACAAGGTTCTAGGATTTTTTTTTATGATGTGGTCACTTTATCGGTCGTTCCGGATCCTCCTTTAGTAGAGTTTCCCTGAGGGCGCATATGGGGTCTTTACACCATATATACTTAGTACTATCAATATCTAGTAATATACGTTAAGTACAGTGTAAAATTGTGTCCCTACTTTACCGAGAACTCGGGTTGATCCCGAACCTCTATCTCGGTACGCAAAAGTCTCCAATGAGAACACCACCAATCGATTCAGCAGAGTTTTTTCGTTTGAGAATATGTATAACATGTTGACTGAAACCGTTTGGCAGCCGAAATATTCATTTTAGTGGCGGTTTTGTAAATTTTTGCCCACTGTGCGTTGGATTTGATAAAGACTCACAAATTGTTGAGATATTGTTCAAAATCTATTACTGCTTCTTGGTTCTAAATTTGTCCTACGAGTTTCTATTCCGTCCTAACGCATTGAAACGCCATTAGATTTTCTTCGGATAAACGTAGAAAAGGGGGATTCACTAGGAACGCCTCTTTTGTTTTTAGAACAATGAGCGTACATATTCATACAATGCGCTCTAATCAGTGGCGTCGCGTCCACATGTGCAACCTGTGCACGACACAGGTGTAAATAATTTAAAAAAATGTGTTTAGATTTTTATAGATGTTAAGGCCACATTATAGCTGTACGTCTTTGGAAAAATTAACAGTGAATCTTCCGGATATTAGTGCATGGTGGCCGAAAAAAAATGTTTAAGATAGCTGTGTAGATCACCGCGAGCACTTGATGGTATTACGGAGGCAGAGTTTGGTGAGATCAATCTGATTATAAAACAATTATAAATCCTTTTTCCATATAGGGGAATTTACGTATTCTCGGCAACCTAAGAAGCGACCTTCTTTCTATAGCCTTTTTCTCTAAGGAACGCACACATATGCAGTATTGGTTTGTTTACAATCTTTTGCTGCCAGCTGCTCTAACAATTTCAGTCGAAAGAATTGTCAAAAACTGTTTTGAAACGCTTTTACAAAGCTCCAATCTTCTCTAGTGAGAGCGAGTATTGTCGGCAACCAGTTTTTCTTCGGCAACCGTTCCATTTGAACTGCATGTAAATCTGCTGTTCTATTATCGGCAACTCGAAATCAGCTACAATTTGTAGTGCGTGTGTTTCATTTCAAGAAAACCCTGCTAGATTGCTTTTTCTCAGTGGTAAAAATATAGTCAAATTGAAGCTGAAAGCATAAAGAATCGTTTGCATGCATTCAGCGAAGTGTTTTCGTAAGAAAATCCAGTGAAAATAGTGTTTCAATTTGGGTTGCCGAAAATAGTCTGTCATGCCGAAGCCGTCATTTCCCCTACTACTAAATACATTTCAGATTTGGAAACTTCACGTTTCAAAATCTGAAAGTGTGTTTGCAGTACCATTATCCATATGATAACGGTAGTGTTTACATGCGGGGCTTATTGTAAGTGAAAGTAACCTCGGAATGGGCGTGACTCTCCAGACATTCTGAAATGGGTTGCTGGATCTGCAATAAAGCTATCACCTTCTAACTCCCGGACTAAAGCTGTCTACAATGACCATAAATGCGACATTGTAGAGAGAGTTCTTCCATAATACCACTGCCGGCCAGTGGGGGTTAGAGGGAATACACTCACTCACTCACACACACACACACACACACACACACACACACACACACACACACACACACACACACACACACGCACACACACACACACACACGCACACACACACACACACACACACACACACACACACACACACACACACACACACACACACACACACACACACACACACACACACACACACACACACACACACACACGCACACACACACACACACACACACACACACACATACACACACATACACACACACACACACACACACACACACACACACACACACACACACACACACATACACACACACACACACACAAATGGTGAGTTGACAACCTAGCTCTGGTCCTCACAAGTTCCTACCTCACGCCTCCCCGTGGTGTAGCCTGGGCAATGTTGTCCTTCTGACAATAGCAAACGCGGCGATAGAGGAAATGCTTCGTCAACCCGCAGGAGTGCCAACCGGCACATTAGGATCGACGCCAGTAAGATCCTTATTACGGCATACTGGATATGGCATACTGGATACGGCATGGAACTATGGACACGACACGGTACAATGGATTGGATACCACGCTACAGGGCTGACAGTCGTGCTATTTTGCTCCCTAAGTAAAGAAGGGTGACACCTTCTTGAAATGGCGAGTGGGCTAATAGTGCGGCTGCCCCCGTCCCGGTAAAACCTTGGCAGGCCTCGGGATACGTTCAAAACTCGTCACCAATTGGTGATTGGTGAGTAGTAGGCTCAGATGTAACATTCCTGACTTACGCCGATCTGGCTCTGAACACGGCCCCCATGAAGGACCGTGTCAACCCTAGCATGGCCTCCCTGCTTGCAAAGATAACCATGGGATCACGATAGGAGACTACATACAACGAGTGGAGATAGCGGCCCGAAGGGGGGACCCATCAGAATGGATAAAATTGGAGAAAAAAATAAAAATGAAGAAAAAGAAAAAACCAAAAAAAATATGAAGAACGACGGCAATACGCCAGACAGTGAAAACGGAGGAGCGAACGTGTTCGCAAGGAGTGGGATATTGCAGAGATCACCAGTGTCGAACCTGGGGGTCACTGCGAGTTCCAGCAGCAGCAGTAAGTTTCAAGAAGAGCAGCCAGGCGTTGAGCTAAGCCAGATATTCACACCGATATCCAGCAGTAGCAAATCTCAAGAAGCAGCTCGGGAGAACCAAAATGACGGAGGTCAGGAGGAAGATCGATGATCTCTATGTGTTCGTGAAGGATAAAAACAACGTACACAAAGAGATCAAGCAACTTGTGACCGGTATCAAATCCGGCATAACAGTGGCAGATCGGGAATGTCAAGAGTGGAGAAAAAGAGCCGAAAATGCCGAAAAGGCTCTGCTGGAGGCCAAGGAGAGCATAAGACTGGCTCAAGCACATGAGACTCCGAAGGGACCCACAAATCCACGTCCTGAAAAGAGAGATAGGGACACGCCAGGAGATGAGGAGGAGCCCAAAAAACGCAGGGACGACGAGGAAGGCATCAAGGAGATGGGAGAAAATGGTGCGTGGCGTAAAGTCGAGAACCAGAAGGAGAGGAAGAAAAAACAGAAGGAAGATGAAGTGAGGAAGAAGGAAGAGGAAGCGAGGAAGAAGGAAGATGAAGCGAGGAAGAAGGAAGAGAAGAAGAAGGAAGACAGGAAGAATAAGGAGAAGCCTAGGCCTCGTAGGGAGAGAAGCAAGGGTGACGCTCTGGTTGTTGAGGCGAAGGACAAAACGTCCTACGCAGCACTCCCCCGGAAAGTGAGAGAGGATCCGGAGTTGAAACAACTAGGCGAGAATGTGGTGAAAACCAGGCGAACCCAGAAAGGCGAGATGCTATTCGAGCTGAAAAGGGACCCTACGGTTAAGAGCTCAGCTTTTAAGGAGCTCGTCGAAAAATCTCTTGGCGAGACGGCGAACGTAAGAGCCTTATCCCAGGAGTCAGTGGTCGAGTGCAGGGATCTGGACGAGATCACAACAGAAGACGAGTTGAAAAGTGCGCTGAAGGTGCAATGCAACCTGGGAGACGTACCGATGGCAATTCGGTTGAGAAAGGCACGCAGACGGCGTCGATACGACTTTCTTCGGACGCAGCTAACGAGCTGCTGAAGACTGGCCGAATCAAGGTTGGGTGGTCAGTGTGCCCGTTGAAAGCTATTCCTCGGGTATCTAAGAAAATGGAGAGATGCTACAAATGCATGGGCTTCGGTCACCAGGCGAGACACTGCAAAGGCCCTGACAGATCTGATCTGTGCAGGAAATGCGGAGAGAAGGGGCACGTTGCAAAAGACTGTACAAAGCAACCGAGGTGCATGCTCTGCAAAAAGGAGGACGGAAACGGCCATGTGACGGGAAGTTTCAGGTGCCCTGAGTTCAAGAAGACGATGGTGGGCCAGCAAGAATGAAGGTAACCCAAATAAATCTCAATCATTGTAACACAGCACAGCAACTGTTGTGGCAGTCAACCACGGAAACAAAGTGCGACGTTGCAATAATTGCAGAGCCATATCGAG